>NW_019170097.1:0-142670 GCF_001792695.1 Aspergillus bombycis
AAAAAAAAAAAAAACATGAAGAAATAATTAAATAATTAAATAAAGAGAAAAGAAAATTACTGAGTCTCAAGGGCCCACTGATCACCATATACAGTTTACTTGTTCGCTAGAACAAGCTTCCGTCGCAAGACCATAATATCCTGGGTGAAAATCAACCTGTCTTTGCGTGTTCTTCCATTTCGCCGTCTGTCCAAATCAATAGACTTGATAGAGGAGAAGCGACAAAGGCGTGAATAGATAGCAGTGTCTATTTGACACATCGGCGGATCCCTTGAGGGCTAGCTCTTCGGTTTTATCCAAACTCCTCCGAAGACTCTCTTGTGGTGTCTAGAATCTTAGTTTCCATGACCAAAACAATTTTTGAGCGAATTAGTAGGGAAAAAAAAAAAAAAAAAAAAAAAGGCCGTTGCTGTGAGTCTCCAGACACAGACAACAACTGCTAGATTGTCCGAGCGAGTACAAGCCCCAAGGTGACAGGACAGGTACGCGTCACACAAAGGCAATAAAGAGAGACAGGACCAAAAATGTGTATCCGAAAGAACGCCGAGAGGTGAGGCATGAAGGGGCGATGGGTTGCTTGCGTGGAAAAAGGGACCGAACAGTGACTAGTGAGGAAAAGGTCTCAGATCAGGTGCAAGCCACGCTGAGAGCCAAGTCATCTGATAAGATCTCCACCAGAGAAAACAAGCCTCAATATTAAAACGGCCAGGAATCTCAAATCCAACCTGTGATGAGACTGGCGATGTTTTTAAGTCTTGTCTTCCCCTTCTTCTTCTCTTTTTCCTTTGCTTTTTGGTGGTCGATTCGTTGTTCCCGGTACATCACTAATGTCGGAGAATAAAAGCTGCTTGGACAAGGAAAAGGGTTGAGATCCAACCGAGGACCAGAAATGAGGTGGCAAAATTAGACCTCGACTAAGGGAAGATTCTCACCAATGCCAGTGACTTTTTCGATGTCTGTCCCGACGGTCAAAAGAAAGATGCATGCAGGAGGGAACCCAAGAGTTTCAAACCAACCAAAAAGAAAAGACGGCCGTGCATGACGTCGCAATGGGACTAGTGTTGCGGCCGTTCGCGTGGGCACTTCACCTCATCTCCCCCAAAAGAGTCTAAACCCAACTGACTTCACCCTCATCATCCAGTGCTCCTCTTCCCTTTCTCCCCACTTCGCCATATTCTTGACCTTTTGTCCACCCCCTACAGTCGGTTACTGCTGGCCCCAGTGACTTCTTTTCCTATTTCCGATTACATCAATAACTCGAATTTAAACATTTCTTCGCTAGAATTAATTAAGAAAAAGAAAAAGAACAGACCTAGACAAAGATGAGTTCCAGCAAGGATGCGATCCCCGCCAGCAGCAAAGGTTCCTGGTCAAGCTTCCTCAAGGTATGTCACAACCTTCCCCAATTGACAACCCGATTTCTTGATTAACCGATGAGCCCTCCTAAAGTCCATCGCTTCTTTCAACGGCGATCTCTCGTCCTTGACCGCTCCACCTTTTATCCTTTCCTCCACCTCCCTGACCGAGTACTCCGCCTACTGGGCTGAGCATCCGCACCTTTTCGTGGCCCCAGCTACAGAATCGGACCCTGAGAAGAGAGCCCTGGCTGTTCTAAAATGGTTTATCAGTACCCTCCACCAGCAATATTGTACCCGCAGCGAGAAACTCGGTAGTGAGAAGAAGCCCCTGAACCCCTTCCTGGGAGAGCTCTTCCTGGGCAGGTGGAACGCTGATGAGCATGTCGGGGAGACCTCATTGATCAGTGAACAAGTCAGGTAGGTGGAAACCTCAGAACAAGTCATTTTCGACCCCAGGAGGTTGACTGGAGTCAGCCACCACCCCCCAGCAACCGCCTACGCGATTCGGAATGAGAAACATGGGGTAGAAGTAAGTCTACATCTTTATCTATATTCCTGCGTCCTACCTCAGAGGGTCTTAACTAACGTGATTTCTGTACAGCTACAAGGTTACAACGCCCAGAAGGCCTCCTTTTCCAGCACCATCCAAATCAAGCAGATCGGACACGCCCTCCTGACCGTCACCCCGCCCAACGCGGATAAGAATGACCCGGCCCAGAAGGAACAGTACCTTATCACACTTCCAAGCTTGCACATTGAATCCTTGATCTATGGAACTCCATTCATAGAACTGGAAAAGACGACTCGGATTGTCAGCAGCACCGGCTACGTGGCCAAGATCGATTACTCTGGTAAAGGCTGGCTAAGCGGAAAGAAAAACACATTTACCGCCATCTTGTATAAGGAAAGCGAAGGAGAGAAGAAGCCTTTGTACACTGTCGATGGACAGTGGTCGGATAAGTTCACCATCAAGGATGCCCGAACCAAGGCTGAAGTGGAGACGTACGTGGTTAAGAATAACAAGACCACTCCGCTCCAGTTGTCCCCACTGGAGGATCAGGACCTTTACGAAAGTCGGCGTGCCTGGCGGGACGTGGCATCGGGCATCGAGCGGGGCGACATGGACGCCGTGTCTGTGGCCAAGTCGAAGATTGAGAACGCCCAGCGCGAGCTTCGCAAGGTTGAAAAGTCCGAGGGCCGGGAATGGGAGCGCCGCTTCTTCAACCGCGTAGACGAAACCGAGGATCAGGGGCTCCTGCAACTTGCGAGAAAGGCCGGTCTTACAACGCTCGAGGGCGACAAGACTGGTGGGGTGTGGCGCTTCAACCCAGCAAGTGCAAATGACGCGAAGCCACCGTATCATAAGGCCGGTGGCGAAGGCCTGGGGGTCTCCGTATGATTGCCTGAAATCGGGCTTATCGCTTTATACAATCCACTTATAGTTTCATTGATGGCTGAGGCACCGCAGTGGCATCTGCGCTTATAGAATGCGTTTGCTTGAACAAGAATCTCTCTTTTGTTTTAATCTAAACCTTTGTTTCATTCTTCTTGGAGGTTCTGATAACTTTTCGGCTTCTGTATATAGAACACGACGATCAATACACCGGTTGTCTTTTGCTTCAGGCTACTTACTACCTTCCGTCGCAAAGTTTATGATCCATACCAGATCTGCGGCGTTCACGTAGATCAGGTTCTCCTTGGTACCCGAGTAGTAAACGCGTAATTTCATCCCTAATTAGGAGTTTCTGTTATCTAAATTGAAACAAGATCCGTGAGGAATCAATAGTCACAGCCTCACAGGCATATTCTCCAATCCGATGGAGCGCATTAGGCAGGAACCTAGTGTTTCAGTTCCCCTTTTCTCAAATTACAAATTATTATTTTTTTTTTCCGATTTTTGGCCCCCTTCCCCATAGCTAACTATCAGTGCCCAAGTGGGTAGCTTAATTAAAGCACGTCCGTCGTTGATCACTGCCTCAGTGTCAAGGCAGGAAGATCACGGGTCCATCGCATCATACATACTAGTAGTAGTGAGACATCCCGTCGGTAATTCTAGGCGTTGTGAACAATGCAGCTGTGTCAGTCCTGGACACAGTTAGGACACAATAGACTTCCCCTTGCTGACAGTTCTTCTCCCCTCTGGTGGCCTTTTCAGGGTGTCGATAGCCTCAGTGACAGGATATATCGTAGAACTCGAGTACTTAAAAGACGGTTCAGGGGGGAAACGCTATTAATAAATACAACAATACGAGGTTAACGTAGCCCTACGTCTATTATCACCATTATATTATATATATATATATATACTTCCTAGATAGTGCGCTCAAAATCGCCTTGTCCATATCAATCTCGAACATAGAAGCCTGAAGCCTAAGCTTTCCCCAAAATGTCACCAAAGTATATATTCTAACCTGAATGCCAGCCACAACCATCCATCCACGCACTCACGATTTATTTGCGGCCATAGGCCCCTCAGAAGAAATTCAATTAATACCCAGTGTGTAAAGAACCCTTGGTCGGGGTCCGATGGCCATTTGACAAGGCTGACCTATCGAACCCTAATACCTGGAGAGGGGCACGGTGTGAAATGAATTAATAACTATGCGCAAATACTGGAAACTGTCAGTGGTTAATTGAATTTATAGTAGTTCGCCTAGGAGCTTGTTATTATCCTCGCGATAGATAATTATCTTTATGCCCGTTCTCGTCTGATCGTCTCAGGGCACATATATGTACCTACCATATTCAATATGGGTGTTTTATACAGCCCATCTGAAAACGTCGTCAATGTATACAATCTATGTTCATCACAAAGCAGGGATGTGATCCATCTGAGTAAAGGGGCGGTTGGTGATTGTTATATACAAGAAATAAAGTAGGTCAAGTGTGCTTCTAAGCCAAAGTGCTTCGTTCCAAGTTCGTCAACTTCCGTGAATGGCTAATCTATGGGTACCGTAAACTGTCTTCAAGCCTGTGCATGCTCATGGTGTCTGAGGCAGGCTTTTGTATCAGGAGGTTGAGGTTTCCCGGGTACCATACCCCCCAGATCACCATGACAGCGAACATCAGTAATGCATCGAAGACATACATTGGCCATTCGTGACTCAACAGGTACCCGTCCTGGCCCATGGCATATTCGATTACCCGGAATATAGACCGAACCATGATCAGCAAGCTGACTGCATAGAGGGTGTGCAAGTGGGATTTCCAGGGAATCGCCAGGTCGAATGCTTGGGCCGTTGGATGCTGATGCATACGTCTTTGAAACACGATCGAAGTCACAATAAACAGCCCGAACATGATAACTTGGATCAACAAGCCGACAATCACGATGTTCTTCCCCATCTCTGCGTTTGATCCGGTCGCCATCAGACCTGCTGCGCTACCCTGGACCACGAAGGAGAGCACGTCACCCAGAACAAAGACTTTTGTCAACCAATTGACTCGGATCAGCGAGTGATGTTCGGCTTGGACACTACGGATGATGCGGCCGAGGGTCATGTACACTGATGCGGCGAAGAGAACCGGGCCAAGAAGAATGAACACATTCTGGATGCAGTAAGGCAGGATTTTTCCAGTTCTGTTGTAAGCAGCAGCCCGTGCACCATATCCGATTACTTCAACTGTGGGATTGTTAGGATCGTCCAATGCAATCTAACTAAGGGCAAAGCAGCGCTCACATATGCCTCCAATGGCGAAGGCGAGACAGAACCGAGCTCGCATTTTCCATATTTTCCAGAAGTGGTAGATGGTGGCCCCTAGAAAGAGCAGGAGGAAGATAACAGCTGCTGGGACTGATGGTAAATATTCCCAGAGGTAGTAACCCCCTCTGTAAGGCTCAAGTTGCGCCATTGTTGTGAGAGACGTTCGTTAATCGTATGTTGTTGGGGAGGTATTCTGGGATCATCCTCAAAGTTCGGGGGTGAATCATTTTGCATTTATAGGTCCGAACACTGGACGAGAAGGACTTTCATGCACCAGGGTAGGGATACTATACGCGTAAAGAAATTGGCATGAAGCCTCTACAGACTGCACTGTTTCCTGAAGGAAATCGACCGAATACGCGTATCGAATCCGGTGGTGGATCCGATATCCACATGGCCCGTGCATACGCGGATTCCTTATTTTAGGCTCTTGGCCACTTCGACGCCTCTCGCTTCAGACGCTAAGAAGCCTTCTTTAGAGTCCAGCTGGATCCAAGATCTGCAGTGAGCTACCAGCGTCGTCTGCGTACATGGAAGACATGATTCGATAGTGTGTAAGAAACAGGTTGGCGAACAGACCGCAGTCACCCACATGAATAGCCAGTAGCTTCTCCCGGGGATGTGGCGGTCATAACCATGCCACGCAGGACGCATAAAAAGTCGCGCAATGGATGCCTGGAATGCAAGCGACGGCATATAAAAGTAAGAGAGCGACCCTCAAAAGCGCTGGCGGTCACATCGCTGAACCGGAACAGTGTGACGAAAAGCGGCCGACATGTACCAACTGTACCACTTCGGAACGCTTCTGTGAATACGCGGACATCTTTCAAGCTGCTACACGATCTCGCACCAACACTTCGCCAGCCTCTTCCCCCGCAGTGGTTGCGGCAAGAGACCAGCCGGCTGATGTTGCGAGTCCGAGATCCGACTCCCTTCCCCAAGATGCGCCGGTCAATATGCTTCACATGCAGCTTTTGCACCACTTGATGACAGAAACACGAAATACCTTTGAGGAGAGCTTCGACGTGGCTGTCGCCTCCCCTGACACGCTACAGATCTGCATGTCCTCACCGTATGTCATGAATGAGCTACTAGCCCTCAGTGCCCTACATCTGAGCACCTTGCGTCCGGCAGAGCAAGAGTTCTATCGTCGCCACGCAGCACAACTTCAAACGCACGCATTGACAATCCTCAACAGCATGGAGCTCGAATTAAACCAGGAGACATGTGTCCCGCTCTTTTTATTTTCCGGTCTTCTTAACGTGCACCTCCTCTACGACGTATTAATCAACAGAAACCAAGATTTTGATCACTTCCTGGACCAACTGGTGGGCAGTTTCCGACTACACCGCGGGATCCGTGCAATCACCACAAATTCATGGGGTATGCTTCGGGAGTCTTCGCTGAAGGCACTCATTCTGGATAGTGAGAAACGATTCTCAAGTATTACGGGACTTGACCCCGAATGTGCAAAGCTCTTAGCCCTCATCAAAGCGGCCAAACTAGGCCCCTCTATCACCAATACCTATAAACAGGCAATAGAATCGTTGCAGCACGCGATGGCTTCATGCTTGTATGGGAAGCAAGGCGCTAATGTCACCGAGATTACTGCCTGGCCGATATTGGTTTCTCCGGAATATATCGATCTTCTTACGATGCGGTACCCTGAAGCTCTTGCGGTGCTAGCGTACTATGCCGCTTGCCTGCATACACGGCGCGATATGTGGGGGTTTGGGGACGGTGGGCGATTTCTGGTTGAATCCATCATCAAGTGCCTAGGACCAGAGTGGGCTGAGTGGCTGGATTGGCCAGTCCGAGTTCTGAACGATAATCATCAGAGCTCGTAACGAGTTGAGAGCCAAGTCAAACGATTTGAAGGTCCCGTTATTGATGTTGTTAGTGCAGTCATAGAAAGAGGATCCGATTCGGATCCAGGATATGGGGCTAGCCGAATGTAGGATAGTTGGACATCACCTGCCCGCTTTCCTCATTGAGCCTGTCACCCACAACTACCCATACTAGTACTAGTACTTATACGGCCAGGATAAGTTTTCAAAATGGTGTATTGATGGGGAGGTACAATGACCAACCCTCCCAGATAGTGATACTGAACAATATATGAGAGACATGACAGGCTCGGTCGGAGAATATTACATTCTACGCCGTGTAGCAAAGGAACCCAAATTGTTTCGGCTGGACATGAAAATACAACGCCGCCCAGTTTAATTCTTGCATTCTTTGTTCCCCCGTCCCTTGTCCTAACCCAGTCAATGCATAGATGTAATCCCAACTGAACCCCAATATGTAGTACAGGAAGCGGAAGATATGCAAGGCAGACAAGAGCAATAGGGAAGTAAGATTTCGTAAAAAGCGAATCGAGGAAATTCAGAACAAACGTAAGACATTGGTCAATGTCATGAAACCGTACACGAGCAAGGAGGAAAGAAATGACGGAGAAGGGAAACAGAAAGGTAACATTTTTTTCAGTTCAATACAGCATCATGAAGGCAACCCTGCATAACAATTCGAGTCCAAAGAGAAAAAAAAAGTAAAAAAAAATAACAAACCAGCCAAGCTCCCACGGAGAGTAGAGATTACACACTTGAGAGTGACATAAAATAACAACCGACGAAATATAGAACGCTTTTGAGTCAGGGTAGCCATCCCCTGAGCCAAATATGGATTCCGTCATTCGGGAAAAATGCAACGTCATAATTTAGTGCCCGTAATTGCCTCCCCAGCCACCGCGGCCGGTGTTGCCATAATAATTAGCGAATCCGGCGCCTCCGTAGTTACCGTAGCCAGTAGCCTGGTGGTGGGTTTGAGTGGCTGCACCCTGGTGTCCACCAAGTCCACCGAGACCCCCATACTGAGGGTTCAGGTGAGGATAGGTGCCAAAGCCCTGCTGACCCTGCTGGCCTTGCAGAGGGGGAAGGCCAGTTTGTGCCTGAGGCTGGCCTGGTACGCTGTTGGTTGCGGAGCCAGGGCGGTTAGCCTGAGCTAGAGAAGGGCTGGGTCCAGCGGCCTTAGGCGTGTCAAATGTCTTGGTTTCCTCCGTAGTCACTGGGGGCTGCTGGGAAATGGGCTGGTTCTGCCCGAAGCCACCTTGGGAGCGACCAAAGACGTCGGACATGCCCGATCCGAAGGTGTTTGAGCCGGCTGCAGACTGCTGGCTCTCCGATGGTTGGGCAGATCCGGTACGGCCGTAGACGGTGTCACGGCTCGGCATGGCTTGGGTAAAGCTACCGGTAGTTGCGGGTGACGAAGAGTGGTCGTAAGAGAAAGCGTGAGGCTGGCCGTACATTCCAGCCTTGCCATACGGACCATACTGGCTTCCATAGCCATACTGGGCTGTGTGAGGCATATAGTGGTCGTCGTATCTGCGAGCATCATCATACATAGGGCGGTTGCGGCCATATTGGTGCCCGCTCATCTGACTCATGTACGAAGCATAGTGGGGGTTGGAGAAATAGGGGTATCCATATCCGTAAGTATGAGCGCCTGGCCGGGCATGTGCTGTGCAGTCGGGGTCTGAGTAGCACCGGGGAGGGTGGGGTTGGGGGTGTTGTGACCACTGTTGGGTGCGTCAACATGGCCATAGCGGCTGGGAGGCTGAGTAGTAGGAATATGGGGCTGCACTTCCGCGCCCGAGACGCCAAATCCGGCGGCGGCTCTCTGGGCTACGGTAGCATCCTGGGACTGGCCATAGGTGCCATAGTAGTTGTAAGGGAGACGCTGGTCGACGGCGTAGAAGGGAGAATACTCGCTGCCAGTAGTTACGGTCGGCTGGACAGGAGCTTGGTTGGCGAATGGTTCTTGGATTTGAGGCTGAGGTTGGGTCACCTGCTGGCTGAAGGGGTCATAGGGCTTGTGAGCATCGGTGTAGCGGGCGAAGTCGTTGAAAGAGGAGTCAGCAGCAGAGGCTTGAGGAACGGGGGGGAGTCCAGGGGCTGGGCGAGAGACAGCGGGGCTCTCGGTCGAAGCCTGGGCTTGGGTAGAAGGAGGCAAGGAGGCACGAGGAGCCACGGGAGAGTGTTGAGGGGGTTGGGCACGAGTTTCAGCATCTTCACGGTTCTCATCAATATCGACATCAGCAGCATCGCCGTTCAATCCCATGCTGCCGAACTGCACTGCAGCCCGGTCAACAGCATGGTTTCCTGGCATGACCACTGCTTCTTGTTGTTCCATCACACGGCGCTGGGCACCGGCAGCGCGAACACTCTGCTTCAGTGCACTGGTGGGGTAGGCAGGTGCAGGTCGTGTGGGTGTTGCGGCAGCTGCAGCATTGTGAGCATCAAGGGCGCTGCCCACGGTGCTAGCAGCAGTGGCTGTGGGAGCCGGGGGAGAGACGTCGGGGATCTGCGCAAGATTCGTCTTGGTCAAATCATCCTTGGGAGCTGCAACTTCAGTCGCCGGGGCGGGGACAGCGGGTTTTTCGAGAGGTTGAGGGATAACAGGCGCAGGCGCCTTCTCCATAGGAACCGGAACCGGAGGCGGAATCGGGACGGGTGCAGGCTCAGGCGCCTTCTGCTCTTTCTGTTCTTTCTGCTCGTTCTGTTCCTTCTGCTCGGGCACTGGTTCGGCAGCAGGCTTCTCGGGAACAGGAGCGGCAGCGACAGCGGGGGCGGGGGCAGGCGCAGGCGCAGGTGCAGCAGCGGCAGCTGGAGCCGGGGCTGGTACTGGAGCGGGAGCAGCAGCTTTCTGCTGGGGAGGAGGCGCCGGTTTTGCGAACAAGCTTGCCCAACCCTTCTTGGTACCCTCGGGGATCACAGCGGCCTTTGATGCATCCTTGGGGGCCTCCTTCGAGGCGTCGACGGGTTCAGGAGCTGTAGGTTCAGCATCGGTCGGCTTCTCGGTCTTGGTGACCTCGGGGGTAACTGTCTCCACTGTGGCAGGAGCAGCGAGCTTCTCTGGGCGGCTGCCATTGGTGTGGGCACCAGCACGACCGCCACGACCGCCACGACCACGATCTCCACGAGCACGTCCACCACGGCTCTCAAATCCACCACGTCCACGACCTCCTCGAATGGGAGCAGTAGTCGACTCGGTCGGGGTGCTCTGTGCCTCCTTTGGCTTGGGGCGGCTCCGGTCTGTGGTCTTCTTCTTTACCTCACCCCACTGAGAGACGTTACCTAGATCACGACAAAAACCGATGTTAGTCCAGCTATGTGACAAGAAATCACAGATTCGATCGAGATCGACGGCGAACCTTCAGTTATGCGATCAATTGCCTCCTCGAGGTCGCCGTCTGCATCCTCCAACGCAAAGACAAGATCCTCGTCCGTCCAGTCAGGGAACAATTCCTTTAGCATGGGTAGAGTGTTTGCATATTTCTTCTTCATCTGACCAATTTCTCCCTCGTCTTCGAATGTAGCGGCCGTGCTATCTGAGTTGTCTGCCTTTGCAGATCTGCTGCCACCTCGACCACCTCTGGAGCTATAGCCACCGCGACCGCCGCGAGCGGATACCCTGCCACGAGAGGCAGAAGACCTCGTTTGAGCTTCAGACATATCTTCTGATGGGGGAATCTAGTAAATCTCCGGATTGGAGAAAAGAGAGTCGAAGGAGAATCGAGGAAGACCCAACGGGGGTTTGGACGAAGGGGGTGTGGGAAAACAAGGTGCGGCTAGTGGGAAGAAAAAGCGGGTAAAAAGAGGCAATGATCACAGATGCAGCCTCACGGAAGAGGTCAGCAACTAGAACCACAGAGCGCACACAAGGACCGCCCGAACTCGATGCGGCGGTTCAAGAGGGAGCGAGAGAATCCAGGGAGGGGAGGAGAGAAAAGAATTGAAGGAAAAGGAAAAACGAACAAAAAGGGAAAAAAGAAGTCCAAAGGGAGCTAAAAGAGGATGAGCATAAATTATATGGAATAGGGAACCAAATGGAGAGGGAGGAAGGAATGGGAAGAGTTTTGAGTGAGAGGTCTAAGTACGAGTTTAGGTACAGTTCAGTCCGACCGACGTGTTGGAACCCACTGCAGGCAGGGAGAGAGACCCTCCAGGCAACTTTGTCGCCCATTTAGCGAACGGCGCTAACGACCACCCGTTTCGTTGGTTGGACGATCCGAGCGGCGTCCGTGACTTGCACTGGAGCCTTTCACCTTAGTGTGGCGCTTTTTAAAGGGAACGCTTGCTTCCTCCCGGATCTGTTACCTGGAGGTGAACCCTTCTCAGTCCGGCATTTCGTCATCCATTTTGGTTTTTCCCTCTCGTTGCGTTGGATGATTGACGAGATCCAATCGATTAAACATCTTTTCTCCTCCCCTTCTTTTTTTTTTTGGTACGAAGATTACCGGACTCGTACCGTGTGTATACGTATCTATACAAATCTTCTACACAGTACCCCTACAGTTGCCCCCAGTCGGAGTCTATTGACCCATTGAGCATCTTCTCGTTCCATTCCTCGCATTCCTCACCGCCCCCCCCTGGCACCACCGGAGGTATCTACCAAAGGGAGAGCGAGAGAGGGCACGATTATTATCGATAGTATATGACACTACCGGTCCACCATTGGTTACCCCCTTCCTTCCTCTTGCCGTCATGAAAGGCACGTCGAGTCTGAGCTTAAAGGCGTGGTCGAAAATCCACCCCCCACTACCCCGTACCCCCCGGGAATCTCAACAACTCCTCAAAGCCCTTACGTCTTCCTTCCGTCGTCAACTCGATCGGGAATACCCTCCCTTAGTCCCTTCAGATCGAGATGGATCTAACGATCGTACACCGGAGAACCCGCACTCGTCTGTGCACGCCACCGATCGACATCTCCGGGCCATCCTCGAAAACCCGCTTTTCCGGGTAGTACCCTCCAAGTCTGCTGCGGCTCGTAATGGAAGTGGAACAGCTAGTAGACTACAACAGAGAATAGCGAAAGAACCAATGGTGGTTTTCGATGAGTTGGTTGCCTCGGGTTCGGTAACCCTGCCAACACTACGCGACTGCTTAAGTTCCCAGATGCTACTGGCAAGCCGTCATATCGGAAGCGGCCTCATACAGGCCATGAAAGACGCTAAGGCTGGATCCAAGGTTGTCAGTTGGTGGCTTGCATCTGATTCCGTGACAAGACAGATGCTATTCAAGTCCCGTGCAGCGACCACAACTTTAGTAAAGTTCTTAGTGGCAGAAGGTCGACAGGGTGTGGTGTTGGATTGGCTGAGGATGCTGGCGGACTACGATATTGGAGGCCGGAACGGTCAGTTACCAGAGAAAATTGCGCAACAGGTGTTTGGCCATCTACTGGTCAACTTAGTGACCGCTGAAATCCAGTACGGTCAAGGGTTGGGCTTGGCTATGCGGTATTACCTGCAGACATGCAAGTCGCAGATGTTCAAAGACAACGCGGTCCTGAACCTTTCCTGGCAACCCGTGTTCCTTCCAGCAGGCGTTCACTTATGTGAGAGTTTGATGCAGAGTTCACCGTCCAGATCCAAAGAGCTTGACGGAGCTATGTACAATGAGTATATCGAAGTGCTTTCCAGACTCGCACCGAGATCGTTTCTGGTAGCTGCGTCTCCGCTGTATCACCCTACACACGCTGATGCCAAACCATTCCTTGGTTTTGTGGATACATTACCTCCTGGTCGAGTGGACTCTTCAACAGGACTGAAACGAGAAAGCTTCATGCGTGCCGGCTTTGACGCTCTTCGTCTCTTGGTGGACCAAGACAAGCGACGGGATGTCTTATACCTGGCACGTTTCTTGCAACAGCAATTACCCGAAAAAGCGGACTCAGAAAATGCATCCAAATCAAATCAACGCGCTTACACAGAGAGGGAAGATTTACTATCACAACTTGACTTGGCATTGGCTTGATATGCGTAACCATTGCTATTGACGGCGACACGGCCTAATCTGTAAAGCGGTGGTCTTCTGGCCCCAGGCTTAGGATGATATATTTTCTTTTATGTGCCTTTCATCTTGGGTTTTAAGATCTCTCCGGGGTATGCATGCAACCTAGGTAGTAGGCAAATGATTCGTCAATCTGGATCTGCAGGTGACAATCGGGTTTACCATTGTCTAGGTAGACGGCGTACCCGAAACACGCTATGAGGAGAACTCCGCATACTGCTCCACTCCGTCACGCTACTGGGGTCCCCTTCTCCTCTTCTTGGCACGCTTACATATCATGACGGGCAACACAATCAGTGCAGGGAAGGCTTATGTGCGCCTCGAGCTGATCCTGGGGGGTAATTTAATATGCCATTTTTTAATTGGTGTTTTGCTGACGGAACAGCCCAAGATTGAGTTCCGTGTGGAACAGGTTAGCGTGCTGGGATGAGATGGTCTTAGTAAATGTCACCGCGCAACCTCACCTCTCAACCTCCTGTGACCTTCTATCCTCCCTCCCATCATTCTACAAGTGGTTCTCGCTCTAGTAGACCGCCACTTAGCGATCTTCAAGGTCGCTTGCTCCTTGCGATCACATTTCAATTAGATTTGGCTCTCCTAAACATCGCTGAAAGTATCTTTCATCCGCGATTGTCCACACCACCTCTCGTTATGGCTCCTGAGCCAGATAGCAGCGTCAACCCACCACCAGCCCCAGGTATGTTCAGACAGCGGTACATATGTCCCACGTGATCATTGCATCATCGCCGATGCCCATACCACCTAGCTACAGCGAAATATATCGGGCTCAGGCTGATTCTTGAAGTAGAAGCGGGTAATACATCTGGCGCTGGCACGGACAAGAACACGACCGATGTTGCTCCCAAGCAAACCAATGGTGATAGCACTCCGACCAAGCCTGTGGATGCGGGCGACCAATCCAAGGAGAAGAAGTCTCCTGAAGCGACCGAGTCATCTAAGGAACACAAACCCGCTGAAGAAGCCAAGACTAGTGAGCATGCTTCTATCCTGTCAGATGCTGGACCCAAAGAGTCAACTGCGGAGAGTGGCATCGCGCAACCTAGTGCAGGCGATAAACGCGAGCATAAACCGGCCTCTACGCCCACCAACGCGGCTAATTCCAATGCTGAGAACTTGGCGGAACCCGCAAACAAAAAGCAGAGGACTGCTGGAACGCGGACTCGGAATGGCAGTGCTACAGCTCCTGCTACGAATGGGGAAAAAGCAAAGGCAAGTCGTTCTAAAAAAGCGAAGGATTATGTGAAGAAGGTAATTCCTACGGATGGTATTGGCAGTCGAACACGTAGCCGGACTAAGGCATCCTCCTAAGCTCCGACGGTATCGCCACGAACATATGCATTCTGCAAAGCTCACGTATGTTTTGCACTCTATGTCCCTTTTGATCTAGTTGTCTAGCAGGTCCGATGTATGCGCAGAACTCTGTTTGCTAGCTAAGTTCTATTTCTCCGGATCCTGTAAAGCTCTAGCTTGTGAATGAACCGATTTTCTATAATGCTGCATGTAACCATCCATTGCCTGGCAAAAGTTGAAATAAACGTTCTTTATTCTTGATACCATGACATGATATAAAAGGGAATGAATGGTGGTGATATGGCCTGCTTGGTAGGTTTATAGAAACCAGCAGTATCATTAACCTTCAGTCTTCCGACGGTCTCCATAA
The DNA here is from genome assembly GCF_001792695.1 of Aspergillus bombycis. Taxonomy (NCBI): domain Eukaryota; kingdom Fungi; phylum Ascomycota; class Eurotiomycetes; order Eurotiales; family Aspergillaceae; genus Aspergillus; species Aspergillus bombycis. The sequence continues at coordinate 14,591 of NW_019170097.1, forward strand.
AGTACTACCGACATCGGCTAAGACTCTCTGGGTTGAGTCACCACTCCCGGAGCGGGAGAACATCCGATGTCCCTCCCCCACTATTACTAGAGGGGAAAGTCTGTGTCATACCCATGAGATAAACTATCTACCGTCTTTATAAGGATTCGCTGGGAAACTGTGAAATTCTTCCTTTCTCTCCGTAACATATCGGTCGGGGAACTGTCAATTGACCTTCACACACAATGTCTTCCAACAAGATTTGGCTTCGTGCTGAAACCAAGCCCGCCGAGGCTCGGTCTGCTTGTAAGTAGCGTGGCAGCAGTCATGCGCTATCTGTCATTATGCTATTGCCAGCAAATTGTGGCATGTAGGTGCTAATACCTCACAGTGACCCCAACTACTGCCAAGGCTCTTATGGATGCTGGCTATGAAGTGACTGTAGAACGCTCTACACAGCGAATCTTCGATGGTAGGTTGTCAATCAGAGCTCCACTATCCCGGATGTGAAGGCTGACCAGGCTCGTCCTTATAATAGATGAGGAATTCGCAAAGGTACATTTACACGTTTGCCCTACTCCCTCCTTGTCTAAAGACTTACAAACGTCCTATGGAATAGATTGGTGCCCCACTAGTTGAGGAGGGATCCTGGGCCAAGGATGCTCCAAAGGATGCGTACGTTTTGGGTCTCAAGGAACTGCCCGAAGACGATTTTCCTCTTGAACACGTCCATATTACCTTTGCCCACTGCTACAAGCAACAGGGAGGCTGGGAGAAGGTTCTCAGTCGGTGGCCTCGTGGAGGCGGAACCCTCTTGGATTTGGAGTTCCTCACTGATGCAGAGGGACGGAGAGTTGCCGGTGAGAGCCCATTGTCCGCGTTCGTTTTCTATGCGGCTTGTATAATTACTGACTTTCCCATTCATAGCTTTCGGATGGTCGGCTGGCTATGCCGGTATGTTCCTTGCTGCTTTGAAGCGCTGATAATCGATATTGATGTAGTATATAGGTTCCGCATTGGCTGTTAAGAACTGGGCTTGGCAATTGACTCATCCCGGAAGCGAGCCTTTGCCCAGTGAAGTTCCGTACGCTAACCAGAAGCTCCTGACTCAGTCCGTGAAGGAGTCCCTAGAAGCTGGCAAGAAGCAATCCGGCCGGTCCCCCAAGATTCTTGTCATCGGAGCTGTGAGTGTGCTTTATATACTGAACCGCATGGCAATATAACTGATAATGTGCAGCTTGGACGTTGCGGCAGCGGTGCTGTACAACTTGCCAAGGATGTCGGTATTCCCGAATCTGATATCATCCAGTGGGATATCGAGGAGACGAAGAAGGGTTTGTTTATATTTTTACTTCTGAGAGACTTGATGTTAACGCGTCAAACAGGCGGTCCTTTCCAGGAGATTGTCGACGCAGATATCTTCGTCAACTGCATCTACCTTTCCAGCGATTCTATTCCCGCATTTGTCAACGTTGAATCTCTCTCTACCCCTAACCGCCGTTTGTCTGTCATTTGCGACGTGAGCGCTGACACGTGAGTACCGCTTCTGATCATTGCCCTTCTCGCCTGTGCAGCCTACTGACTTCACCCTTGATGCAGCACTAACCCCAATAACCCTATTCCCGTGTACGATATTACCACCACTTTCGACAAGCCCACAGTGCCTGTCACCCTCCCGGCTGGAACGCAAGGCCCCCCTCTTAGCGTCATCAGTATTGACCATCTCCCCTCGCTTCTCCCTCGTGAAAGCTCCGAGATGTTCAGCCAAGCACTGCTTCCCAGTCTGTTGCAGTTGAAGGATCGGAAGAACGCCCGCGTCTGGACGCAAGCGGAAGATCTGTTCGAGCAGAAGGTTGCCACTTTGCCCAAGAAGTAATTTGGCGGGGAATACTACGTACGGGGTCTACAGCGATGCTATGGGTCGGGTTATGAAAAAGTCTATCTATATACCATGTCGTTAATTTGCCTGGAGGAAACTATGAATAGATAACATCTGCCAGAATAAGTTGTCTCAACAACTGTGCAAAATCCATTTTGAATTGACCGCATAAGAGCTGCTGCATAGTACCCCTCACGATGCACTCGATACATACTACTAGTATACATTTCTACTCTATCATTTCTTGCGGTCGAAGAGCAGCTCATTGATGGAGAAACATCGGAAGAAAGCTAGAAAATGACAGTGGGTTAGCTAGACTGTGGTTCATCCCACGCCAAATATCTACTAGCATTGCTGCTAATAATTGGGTCGAATGAACCCATGTTGATCATGAACACATAGTGTGCTGATCCCCTTTGGCGTCGTCATTTCTCAACCTCAGGGGGGATTTTCTTTATTATTCCTCGGGTCAAGGAAAATAGTCGTGCTACTAGTAGTTTTCCGAATTGAAGATATGCACGCATTCCATTCAGTATGCAATCCCCCAGCGAAGAGAGCGGAACGATACGGGAGAACGACAGGGTAAACTCCCAGAGTAGAGTGGGGGGCGGATCCCCCGAAAGTTACATACGGAGTACGGAGTCTGTAAGTTAATGTTAATACTGTCGGGTTCGGCGTTGATGAACTTCCGGCCACTAAAAAAGGTCCCTCGGGCAAATCAAACAAACAATTGTCCAGTGGGATCCCTTCTTATAATGACCCTCAATTATTCCATGTCGTGATGACAATGCAGATGAGACCCGTCAAATGGTCATGGATACCTGAACCCGAAGATCTTGTTTAGATTGCATCATTCCTGTGAGTTTTGTAAGCCCCAGTGATTGGCCACTCCCAATCCTTCTGCCTTTCTTTACCCCATTCTTCTCCACATCCTCGGGTTTATGGGGAAAGAAAGGCAAAATTGAAGAGACAGAGAGCTGACACTATTTATCTCTCCCGGTATAGCCGATGGGAACGAACATCGACCTCCACACAAGCTCAATCTACACATTGAGAGGCGTACTTAGCCCTACTCAACTCCGTTATCGTCTTCCTCTGTACTCGCTCGATTGAGGCGGAAGATTACCGCCATCCGCCAGGTTCCTGGTTCATCAGAGGACCCCCGCCCAGGATTCATAGCACAACCGTCCATGGAGCAACGATAGGCGAACTTTGGTGCTTCTAAGAGACGTGCGACCTGTTGCTAGCCTTCAATTCCCGACCCTTTTCTCCTATATATAGTTGATGCAAGAAAAATCAACCACCGTCGCCGCATATGCGGCTGGCGCCTCCCTCGCCGCTGTCGCCCTCTTTTACGTCTTCGGTCCCAACTACACAATCGATGGGGATGAGTCAAGTGATAGCAACCGTAAAAAGAGCATTGTTGGTCTATCCAATCCTGCCAATGACTGCTTCATCAACTCAGTCTTGCAGGCGCTTGCTGGCCTGGGTGACTTGCGTGTTTATCTGATCAGAGAACTCCATCGGCGTGAGCTGGATGGACCGGAAGTCTATAACTCTCTACCGGGTGTAAAAGAGCTCGCCGGCGGTGAGAAGTCGGAAAAAGTCCGGGAGTTGCAGCAAGGCACGATCACCCGGGCTTTGAAAGAGATGTTAGACCGGTTGAATGAGCGCCCAATTTACAAGAAGACAATTTCGGCGCGTCCATTCATCCAGGCTCTCGAATACGCATACCGGACCCGGATTAGCCGTAACCAACAAGATGCACAGGAGTTCCTGCAAATCGTCGCCGAACGGCTTTGTGATGAATACCATGCCGGTGTCAAAGCGCGACAGAGACTACAGGGACCCATTGACATACCCACAGGCTCGGAAATTTCACAAAGTACCGAAGATGTCACATCCGCTAAGAGCCCATCTGAGATTGAGGTACGCATCGATGACGGATCCGAGAACGGCCTGCCGGCAATCATCGATACCAAACTCAAGGAGATCGACAATGAGTATGGGTTTCCGTTCGAGGGGAAGCTCGAGTCTCAGATTGAATGTCAATTCTGTCATTATAAGTACAAGCCCAACCAGACTTCGTTTGTCAACTTGACGTTACAAGTGCCGCAGAAGAGCTCCACCACACTCAGTGCGTGTTTCGATGGCCTCCTCAAGACCGAACACATCGACGACTTTAGGTGTGACAGATGCCGTCTGCAACATGCACTCGAAGTGAAAATGCAAGAGCTGAAGCAAACACACGGAGCCAAAGAGCAGCAGACCCTCCAGACCGAAATTCAAAAATTACAAAATGCTTTGTCAACAGATCCAGAGGGCCCGCTGGAAGGTGTTACTCTTCCACCCGCGGAGGCTGCTCCCAAGCGAAAGATTGCACGCCATATGCGCATTACGGTCTTCCCTAAGATCATTGCGATCCATCTCTCACGGTCTATATTCGACCGCAGCAGTTCCACCAAGAACGCGGCAAAGGTAGCATTCCCTGAGCGACTTCCGCTGGGGGGTATCCTGAATCAGAAGTGGTTCAAACTGCTGGCGATTGTTTGTCACAAAGGCAGCCACAACAGTGGCCATTACGAATCATTCCGACGAAACCATCTCTATCCGCCCTTCTCGACACCGGATGTCTTCAGTTCGTATGCACAGAGCCGAGCTACAAGTGAGAATCCATCGCAAGTACCAAGCCCTCGCATGGGGCCTCGTTCCTTAGATGCAGAGCCTCCAGATCTTAGCATCTCGACTTCAACCTCGCCATCTTCTTCGTCCCTTTCTCCGGCCCCGTCGCTATCCCCGTCGAGGAAGAAGTCTCCTACAGCTGCATCTCAATTGAATCCTCCGGCATCCCCGGCTCCCCGGCCAAGCACGTCATCGAGCTCCCGTGTATCCTTCCAAAGTAGCCGCACCAAATCCAAGCAGAACCTGTCTCCGACCTCAGATCCTCAGAGTCCTGCAACTGACGGTGGACGCTGGAGCAAGTCCAGCTCGCGCCCATCATTTATGAGCGATCGCATAACTCCAGGTACTTCTGCTGAGACTTCTACTGGGCCAACTTCTCGTCTTCGCCGTCGTCGTAAGGCAAATGACCGATGGTGGCGTATCTCAGATGAGAAGGTCAAGGAATGTAAGACGTCGGACGTTCTGGGTATGCAAAAAGAGGCCTACCTCCTATTCTACGAGATGGAGAAGTCAACCAGTGGCCCACAGGATTCATAATCGTCTGACGAGAAGCTAAAGGCTGGTCCTGGGCATCAGACGGCAGTTTCTTTGCATGGTGTACGCGGAAAGGTCCGGTGTACACATCTTTTTCCAAACGAGGCTCCGCACATCACTCATATTCTTTTCTATATAGTGCTCAGACGACACTGCGCTTAGCTTGCGGGATCTGAGCCCAGTCAGGGTAGTCTGAGCTGATAACCGAGCGTTATGTATATTCGGTGTTGGGAAATGTAACTTAGATATATACATCTCGATAGATACAGAACGTCTTATCTAACTTGGGTAACCCTGTGTCGCTCGGTCCTTGTTACTCTTGACTTCTAGAGCGTTGCTATCGTTATATTCACTAGAGTAGTCTCGCGTGCTTCTTAGGGACGATCATCGATTGAAATTCCCTCCCAGGTCAACGATAGCTATCTACTAGCAGGCGAAGAACGTACACGTACCCCCAGGATATTGCAGGCGTCCCTTATTCGTACGATTTGGGCCATTGGGGAGAGGATAACTACACTGTTCAAGAGGGCTGTCGATACGGAAGGATTCTTCCAAGTAAATAAATGTGGAATACTAGTAGTTAGCGCCAGGAATCCTGGTCAGGGCATCGATGGAGAAGAAAGACATGAAGCTTAGCGCGCCTTGAATCTTGATCGACTGGTGCTCGGACACTCGGGCGGTTGATTAGGGTTTCTTTGTTGTGCCACCGTCCATCAACCCGACATTGGTGGCCGCATTGTTTGCTAGATGCGGGACGGATGTTCACACCGTACGCTTGAGAGAAACCTTTGGATGGTACTATGATTCACCTGAGGACTAATTTGTCCTTTGCTGACAATTTACCTCGGCCGGCACGTACTACAATATGGATCACATTACCTCATGTGTTCAACGGCCTAAATCCTTCGCAAATACCACCAGAGGGACAAAGCGAAGGACGCTTAGAAACCGCATCATACTATGTATTGCCATCGGTTTAAGCGTAGTTGGGCTCGCATTGATGTAAGTATCTTGTCTGTCCCCACCCGACATACACACTCGTTGACTTGCAATCAACAACAGTGTATGGTTTTCACTGGTTCTGGTACTCATCGACCGACTCACTCCAACTGAGCCACGTAACGGGTTGTCCCAGATCACCAAGACGTGGAAAGAGCCGTCCGACTCCGTTTCCTTACTCTCTCCTTGGCCCACTGACTGGAGCCAAGGCGTTACTCCAATCCCATGCCACTCCCACAATGACTACTGGCGCCGGGTTCCTCTCTTCGATGCCCTCGCAGCTGGTTGCACAGGCGTCGAAGCAGACATCTGGCTCGAAAACTCTTCTCAGGACCTACTCGTGGGTCATACGAAGTCATCGCTATCCTCAGGTCGTACACTGAAAGCTCTCTATATTGACCCATTGGTGGAGATCCTTTCACAACAGAATCCCGACACGCCTCCTTCAATGCAGCCAAGCGGGGTATTCGATACAAGCCCCAATACAACACTCGTCCTGTTGATTGATATAAAAACAGACGGAAGAAAGACTTGGCCTGTCCTAATGAAAAGTCTGGGACTATTGCGCTCCCGAGGCTGGCTTTCATACTGGAATCGCACTGCTGAGACCTTCGTGCCACGCCCAATAACCGTTATCGGCACAGGGAACACGCCCTTTGATCTAGTCGTGGCGGAGTCGAATAACCGAGATGTGTTCTTCGATGCTCCGCTGGATAGGTTGACTAGAAATGGGATGTTTTCCCGCGGGACCTCGTACTATGCAAGCGTTTCGCTGAAACAAGCTGTAGGGAAGATCTTTCTTTGGGGGCCTAGCCAGCGTCAGCAAAAGGTGATTCATGATCTGATTGAGGCGGCAGCTGAGAGGGGGTTAGTCTCGAGGTTTTGGGATATACCTGGATGGCCGGTTGCGTTACGGACGAAGCTGTGGAATATCCTAGTTGCAAGTGGGGTTGGAGTGCTGAATGTTGATGATTTGAAGTATGCCAGCCGGTGGAACTGGAACTGGTGTATTGTTGCTGGGTTGGTGCTTTGTTGACTCGGACATATATTTGATTCGTTTCCTTATCTTTGTTTATCACGTCTACGAGTGAATGAATCCATCACGACAAATTCAAACTTCATCTATTCGAAGAGCAATTATCGATAAGTACTTGCAGTAACACTCGCTTAAACGAGAATTCCTCCACCATGCGTTGATATGATTGCTCCGGTCAACCCACGATCCTTCATACAGTATATATAAGCTTCTGCCACATTCTCCGGAGTTGGAATCTCTTTGATGGGCAGTTTCTCCTTGAGATGGGTGAACATCATCTCTTTGTCCGGAATGGTGTCCCACAGCTCAGTATCAATGGGACCAGGGCTGACGAGGTTAACCCTGACCGGCGCAATATCTAGGCAGAGGTTCTTTGCCAGCCCATACAGGCCTGTTGAGTACATGGTATGCATAGCCATTCCCTGTCCCATGGGCCTCTCAGCTGTTGCTCCACTGGTGAGTGTGATGGAGCAAGCGGGGGAGTTGCTCGCCATATACTTCGGAGCATGCTTGGCGATGAGGAACGGGGCGATAATGCGGACATTGGCCGTGTTTCGGATTCGGTCCAAGTCGGCTCGAGGTTGCGTCCAGTCTTCCGAATCAAACTTGAATGTTCCCGCTGTGAAGATGATGTGGTCAAATGGCTGGAGTTTCTCGAACAAAGACACCAGTTGATCCTCCACGTCTGGCGCTCCGAGGTCAATCGTCAAGCCACGGACTCGATCCTTGGCCTCGGGATAGGATGCCAGAAGGCGCGCTTGGGCAGCGTCCACCTTTTTCGGGTCGGAGGAGAGGATCGTAACGCTGGCGCCATGTTCGATGCTGGCTTCAGCGACGCAGAAGCCGACGCCGGAACTCCCTCCGAAGATGACGATGTGTTTGCCATGTAACTTGTTCACGTATTTGTTTCTTGCAGCCATCTTTGATCAGTGGGAGAGCGAGGGAAGGCAATGTGTGGTGTAGATGAGCTTTAACAGTACAAGGTAATACGGCTTCAATCCGGACTGTGAGTGTGCTTTTATATCTACTTCTGTGCGGAATACTCTGCTTGGCAAAATCGAATCCCAGCGGTATTAAGCCATGAGGCATTGCGTCTTGATTTCTAAGCAGTGGAAGGATCAACTTGAGTTGATCCACAAAGGAGGCGGCCATCCAGCTGCCCTCTTACTCTAGCTTGAATCCTCTGCTAATACAATCTTGGCCACCTTTCTATGTACTGAATCCGCGCTCGCCGTCGCCTGCCTAATTCGGATTTCCCGCTTATGTAAGTAGGACAAAGGCCTCCACTTGGTTCGACCCATTCCACTCCGGGGCGATAGATGTAGAACGTTTGGCTCTCGGGCCATCTCGCATCATGTTCTGTCCCGGGGAGAGTATAAGAACTATAATATATGGGGCGAATGAGTCCATGACCTCGTATATACAGTATACCAACTATAGAAACAGGCTCGATGGGACCAGTCGAGTTAGCTTTCCGAGAGCTTCTTTGGCAGCTCCACAGTTCAACTTCACCTATGCCTTTTCAGGCTAGCCTTCTGAATTAGTGCTCATCTGTTCTTCTATAACTCAACCATGAGAAGGCTTTGCTTTCGGTTTTCTGCTCTGTCTTTGGTTCCACTTTGAGTCTACGGAAGGGGAGCTTTCAGGTATGATCTCCGCCTCCCTATTACTGATCCGCAAACAAGTTCCCCCTCAAATATTTAAGACCCGTGTCCGCCGCTACGGTGACGACTGTCTTCCCAGAACCTAGCTTCCTCGCTAGTTCAATTGCAGCCACAACATTGAGACCAGTTGACGTCCCGACCAGCAGTCCTTCTTCCCTAGCCAGCCGGCGGCACATACTCCGTCCCTCATTCTCTGAAATCGCAAGTGCCTCATCATAGAGTTGTCGATCGAGAAGAGGCGGGATAATCCCGATCCCAATGCCCTCAACATGATGAGTCCCAGGACGACCTTGGGTAATCGTGGGCGACGAAGCCGGCTCAAGAACAGAGATATGGGTCTCCGGCCGCTTCGCCTTAAGAACTCGCGCAACTCCCATGACCATCCCCGCCGTACCAACCGCACCACAAAACGCATCAATCTCAGGAACTTGCTGAACCAGCTCATGGCCAATGGTCTCGTACCCGACGAGAGCATCGTGGTTTTCAAACTGGTTGGTGAAATAATACCCATCTGATGTAGAAACCTCCTTTGCGCGACGTATCATGGACGGTATAAGGGTCGGTGTGATTTTGCCAGAGGGGCTATGAATCAAGTCCAGGTTGGCGCCAAAGGCAGCCATAGTCCGTAGCTTTTCAGCGGCAAATGCATTCGACGAGACCACGTGGAACCGGTAACCTTTCACTGCGCACAAGAAGGCTAGCGACGAGCCCGTGCTTCCGCCCGTGGCTTCCACGATCGTCGTGCCTGGTTTTAGATCGCCTCGGCGTTCGGCTTCTTCAATCATGGACTTTGCCATGCGGTCTTTGTATGAGCCCGTGGGGTTGGTGGATTCTATCTTTAAGAAGATCTGGGCGCAATGCCTAGGGACAACATGTTGGAGGCGCACAACTGGTGTATTTCCGATCAGCTCTAAGGAGCGTGTGACCGATGGTGGGGGCACACGCATGATGTAGGAGATAAGGGTGTGCTATCTTATTCTGCTTGAGGGGTCTCGATGGTTATGGATGCAGTTGAGGCTGAGGCAACCGCGGGGATGGTGGAATAGTAGTAGCTCATTTTATATATCCAGATTTATTGGACCCTCCAGAATTGAGTTTGCGGGGAACGTGACGAGTCAAAAAGTGGATCCCTTAAGGCTCTAGAGGATTTTCATTATCAAGTCGCAAAAGGTGCAAATCCCCGCCAAAGGTGGTCGCAATCGCCGCTAATAGCCAGTGTATTGTTGGTTAGGTAGGTTCAGGGAAGAGTGCTTGGGGAAGCATACGTAACTTCCCTACTTGCTTCGTACGATTAACGTGAATATCAGCTTGAATTTCAGTAGTTCTCTAGAGGGATTTTCAATACAGAATAAGGTCAGATTGGGGATTGTCCCAATGCGTTTTGGTTACGGGTTGGTTGACCTGGAAGCCTGCAGCAGTCTTGAGCTACATACAAAATATACTAATCTAAACTAGTAGTATTTGCTAACAGACGAAGTCCAGGTTTGATACTAAGAGAACACGAAAAAGGAAGTCTACTCGTCAATCGAAGGTACATATGCCTATACAGCCCATTTTGTTTGGCTAAGACCCCTGCTAGTGAAGTTCTCTCGGCCATATATCAAAGTACCGCTGCTATCATGTCGGCTCCGGTTATTGCCTATGATAGTCCTATCTGCATGCCGGTATATCCATTCGTATCTTTATGAAGGCTTTACTGGCCTGTCAGAATAAGCATACGACACGATTGGTGAGATATGAAATGGTTGATGATCGTTATCGGGCTATACGTATCAGGCAGTTACCCTACCACCCTTTCACGTACAGCAGATAAGACACATACTTGAGTCAGGGAGATGCGTCTTCTTATTAATGCCGTTAAGTTTTATATCCCGTAGTTCCGATGAACAGGTGTATTGAGCTGCTATAGAAGCCATTTAAACGAAAGAATTACTGGAGGTCAAATACGCCGGCCGGGATCTAGTATATAAGTCTGCGTTGGGAAGGCTGCAGGCATGACAGGAGATAGTAAGTAGTATAAGACAAGATCAAGATCAGCTTATTTTGTCATATCAAGTCCCTAGTTAAAGATCTGGACCGGGAGTTGCATGTTCGATGAAGAGGCGACTAGCCTAAGGCTAATCTAGCCTATTCAAGGGGTTGGAGCATAACCTAAGCGGATATGTTTCGATCAGGATTTAACGCTACTTCCTAGATCAATTGAGGACGATGAAGTGGGTTAGTATCCCACCAGTCCATTACGCATCTCTTCTGGTATATTATGCAACCCATGGCCCCATCCTGACCGCTTGCGGCGTGCATTGGGGACAAGTTAGTCTCAAAATCTCTAGTGCCAGTCGGGTCAATGAGATTTACGTTATGAATCGTATCAAATGTATGCATTTTGATGGGCGTTGACTCGTAGCAACGCGCAAGTAAATCGTTACTCCATGACAGGCGGAACGAGATGTAGGGCTCTTTTCCACCAATAAACCAGTAGAAGGTGGTTGGCTTATCAGGGGGACTTCCCGAGGATCGATGCATACGCAGTACATGGTACTATTTTGGGAGCCGGAATATAACAACACCGGCTGCGTGAAGGCTTTCCCCACCTTTTTAGATTATTATTATTATGACTATTTTCTTTTTTGAGTGTCAGCTGAGCAGGCACAAGAGGGCCTAGGCATCGAAAGACATAAAGGACAGAAGGATGCCGAAGGACTTGGAAGAGAAGAACGGGTACGGGGATGAGATCTCCGCCGATTTCCCCGATGTTTGGCTATAGCACGAAAGAAATACGGAGAGGGAATGGGTCAATGTTTTAGCAGCAGAGGAGAACCCCAGATTCGCGCAACAACATCATCATCCCTCATGCGTGTAGGAACCCGTTAATGAGGGTATCCAGAAAGAGTTTGAAGGTGGATCTCATACAGGAGAATGATTTTTATTTGTGATTATCATTATTATTATTATTATACAATAAATGGCATGTCATAGGTGTTTCGGGTCCATGGAAGAAGGGAGGGTGATGATGTCATGTGATGGCGGGGGTTTTCGGGAAGCGCCTTTGGGTTCTGTTGGGCCTGAGGCCAGCAACCAGCGTCATCGTTGAACCCCACCAAACAAGTCAAGGTCGTCACGGGAAGAAAAGGGAAGAGGGACACGAACTTCGATCCATTACCCTCGGGCAACTTCGAAAAAGAGGGACACTGGGAATGACTAACTGAATACTACTTCTTCTGCCTTGTTTCTCGGCTTCTTCTTCTTCTTCTTCGTTCTTCCCTTTTCCCTTTTGTTTTTTCTTATATATTATCATAACCCACCCCCGGGCCTCTTCTCTTCCCCTCCCTTATTTTCATCATCACGCCAGCAACCGGTCAGTGAAATCATACTGATACCATCCGTTCCCCACTACCCGGTGAGTTCTTTCGAGTGCTGTTGCCCCTCCATTAGTGGCTCAGCTGCCCCTCCTCCTCCCTCCCCTTTGCCAATGACGCTTTTATTAAATCCCCTGCTCCGTATTCGTCGTTCGGTAAAGATCCTTAGTTCGGAAGCTCCTACAGAACTTATTTCTAGCTGTTCACCTCCTCCGTTTCCTCCTTCTCCTCTTTCTTCTTCTTCCAAACTAATCCAATCCCTAGTCGAGCAAGACCAGCTATCTGATCTAATCTTCAACTATCACAATGGGTGTCCTTGAGAAGCTTTCCCGCAAGACCGGTGTCATCGTCGGTGATGACGTCCTGCGTCTCTTCGAGCACGCTCAGGAGAACAATTATGCTATCCCCGCCATTGTAAGTCGTCTTGATGGGACCATCAAATGTGAATCATCCAATTGACCAGTCCACCCGTGTCTAGAACGTGACCTCCTCTTCCACTGTCGTTGCTTCCCTCGAGGCTGCTCGCGACCGGAACTGCCCCGTCGTCCTTCAGCTCTCCCAGGGTGGTGCTGCCTACTTCGCTGGCAAGGTAAGTCAAACCCAACCCCTACGCGCACCTGGATCAACAACACGGAGCATCCCGCTAATATCCCTCATTGTAGGGCGTCAGCAACGACGGCCAGAAGGCCTCCATTGCCGGTGGTATCGCTGCTGCCCACTACATCCGTAGCATTGCCCCCGCCTACGGCATCCCCGTTGTCCTTCACACCGACCACTGCGCCAAGAAGCTCCTCCCTTGGCTCGATGGCCTCCTCGACGAGGATGAGCGCTACTTCAAGCTTCACGGCGAGCCCCTCTTCTCCAGCCACATGATTGATCTTTCTGAAGAGTCCGTCGAGTACAACATCAACACCACCGCCGCCTACCTTAAGCGCGCTGCCCCCATGAAGCAGTGGCTCGAGATGGTGAGTGATACCTCTTCCCCTGCAACTGACATTCCCCGAGTCTAACGGATTCTTAGGAAATCGGTATCACTGGTGGTGAGGAGGATGGTGTTAACAACGAGGACGTTGACAACAACTCCCTGTACACCCAGCCCGAGGATATCTTGGCTATCCACAACGCCCTCTCCCCCATCAGCCCTTACTTCTCCATTGCCGCTGGTTTCGGTAATGTCCACGGTGTCTACAAGCCCGGCAACGTCAAGCTCCACCCTGAGCTTCTCAGCAAGCACCAGGCTTACGTCAAGGAGAAGATTGGCTCCAAGAAGGACAAGCCTGTCTTCTTCGTCTTCCACGGTGGCTCTGGCTCCTCCAAGAATGAGTACAAGGAGGCCATCAGCTACGGTGTCGTCAAGGTCAACGTCGACACTGACATGCAGTTCGCCTACATGTCCGGTATCCGTGACTACATCCTGAACAAGAAGGACTACCTCATGACCGCTGTCGGTAACCCCGAGGGTGAGGACAAGCCCAACAAGAAGTCCTTCGACCCCCGCGTGTGGGTGCGTGAGGGTGAGAAGACCATGAGCAAGCGTGTCCAGGTCGCCCTGGAGGACTTCAACACTGCTGGCCAGCTGTAAATGTCTTGTGATACGATGTCTCTGCCGATACGAAGAATCAGATACCAGTACATAAATTGATCAATCCAAGGACGGAAACGAACAAAAGACACATTTTTTTTTTGACTGTAAAAGGGGAGGCCGCTTTTGGTGACTGGAAATATTGCATGACTGGGGGAGTTGAGAGTGATTGGTCAATTACGATGTATGTAGAAGTAGTATGAGGATGAATCCACTAATTAATTGATGACTCTATACGCGCTATCCTTCTCTCATCGTTGGTGCTGTCAACTAGTCCCTTGAGATGTTGATTTATCACGGCCCGGAGGCTTGAGGTAAGAGGCCCCACTGCAGCGTGGTGGCTTTTCACCATGGTGGCGGTTTTTCATCCTCAGCCTTAGGAAAACTAACTGCACGTGATGTGTCAAATAGTGCTGTGTAGGGAAGTACTAGTATGTGCTCCGCACACTGGTATCGAGACTTTGCATCGAGTTCCGAATCAGAATTCCCAGGACTGTTGGAGAAGTGTTTGTTTGTGTTCTATCTAGGAATTAGTGTGTATGATATGACCGGTAGGCATGTCATAAGTTCACCCATCGTGTTGGAGGTATTCAGCAATACAAATCTCAAGCGACCCCTTTTCCTGTTTCTCCTGTTACTCTACGCGATATGACACACGCGATTCCCTTTCTGGATAGTATCCAATCTATCATTGATTCGAGAGTAGACTAGCACCGAGGGCGAGAAGAGTCTATGAACTTGTCTGGCGAAATGGGTTACTATTGGCAATAGTACCATTGAATTAGCCACATTTACTCCTCTCTGACCCACAAGCATGGGGTTGCACCGCCGCTTCGAACCCCGGATGTATATGTCTATGTTCGCTGTGCTTCCGTGTCTAAGGAGCTCTTCATTGGCAAACTGCATCCCCATTTATTATAACCTCCTTGGCCTTGGTGGTGACCAAGTGAATAGTGCATGGATTTCCGTCCCGGGTGCACTGCCAGTATTAATATAGATATAACCGAGCAATCTCAGGGGTTTCCGTACCTGGTACTTTGTGTGACAATGGACTATCCATGCATTAGACTTCAGGTCTGAGGCGCTTCTACATTCACTATGCGTACCAAGTGGTCTGTTGTGCAGAGCTTGGGTGAATCGGGTGCATATCTTTATCCAGTCAGTTGTATAGCTTATATCTTCTTGCAGTCGGGGTTGGCTTACACCGCTGAGAACCTTCGAGTCCAACACCTCCAAAGGCGTATCTGGAGGTGGTTTGGGAGCTGGTTGGCTCGGCACTTGGGGGGGGGGGGGGGGGGAACTGCACCCACAGGGTTGGCAGAAAGAAAGGCAAGGAACAACGCCGAGGGAATGGTCGTCTTCATGCTGAGATACTTGACAATGATCTCCTAGCAGGATCAGAGGAAGCCATAACAGAGCTCCTTATATCTCTACCATGAAGGCGCTGGAGTCGTTTCTTTGAATGCTGCATGGGGCACTTTAGAGTTCTCATATTTTCTCCTTGCTACTCTGCTTCTTTTTTAATGTTTTTAAATTTTTTTTTTTTAAAGCAGACTTCCTTGGAAGGATTATAATAATGATGATGATAGTATGTCTAGTTACTCTGTCTGTTGAGGAAGTAGAAGTAGTAATGAGTAATAGTAGTTTGGTATATATATGAGTTCTAGAGTACTACTAGTACTACAGTAGTAGTAGTAGTAGTATTAAATGTTCATTCCCTGTTGTCGTGCATGCAACACATAAGCTCAGCCATTTAGAAACATGGATCCGACAAAGAAATTCCACGTCCGGCAAAAACGGTAAAGAAATGTCCAATCAGCGCTTGCCCCACCCGTGTCTCAGAAAATCTCGACCATGTTCCAGACTTGAAGCCAACCGATGGCCTTGATTGGGGATCCAAAATAGCAGTCGGGAGTCAAGCTGGCTTCCCACCAATCAGCGGCGTCAAGTGGGTCTAGAATTACTTTTTTGCTGGGTTTGTTGTTTTTCAATATTTCGCCATGAATGGAGAGGGACTTTTCAATGAAGTTTAGTCCGTTGGGCCCCCGTTCCCAATCTGGACTTGACCAACTGCTCACGCGTGGACGGGGAAAACGACGGTCGACAGCTGGAGACGAAAAGTAACTATTAAAAGCATCACGCGTGGGATCGCCTGAGACATTCGAGTCAGGGTCTCCTTCGACGTCACTGATGGATTTTCATACGGACTGATCATTGATCTTCTTCTCCCGTACAAGTGATCGTCCGCCGAGAAAAAAAGAAAGACCGTCGACTCCACCCCACTGACCTACTGTGCTCCGTACGTACTGTCAGACGTTCCGAGGAGTTTGGGAGCCAAAGGATGACGAACTAGGTTTGATATGTTCCAGGCCCGCCTCCACTCGTTACCCACTCTTTCGCCTTCCTATCTATCCTTGTTGTCACTTTTTATCTGTCGCATCCATCGTGCATACCTTCGTTCGTTTCCCTACTATTCTTCCGGGTTTCCCTCTTTTGGATGTCTCTTTGCTCCTGCGACATTCATTTTTCTTTTCTCTTTCGTCCTGCCCGTGCCTCGATCCTCTAATCTATTGCCTTCAATCCATGTCGCCTTGATCGGCAAGGCATGATGGATACTAGTGCTCTATGGCGGCGTGAGGATTCGACAGAACAATTCCTGAAGCTCATCCAGGATCCCTTCAAGTCCGCTGTAAGTATACTGTCCGTGCTGTGATTTATTTTTATCCTTTTCCGCCCTCTCTTTCACAGACGGCCCACAGTTCATCTCCATACATGGTATTCCCTTAAGAGCCACCGAGCTAACCTGGTCAGTTTCAAGTCAATGCCGTCTGGGCTTCGTTGGCCACCTCCGCCGGTTCTTCCGTCCTCCTTGCCCTACTCTTTTCGCTGTTCCGACCTCGACACACGGTTGTCTACGCCCCTAAGGTTAAACATGCAGACCGCAAACATAGCCCTCCCCCGGTGGGAAAAGGCTTCTTTGCCTGGGTTAAACCGGTTTTGCGCACGAGAGAGCCAGAGCTCGTCGACTGCGTCGGTCTCGATGCCACTGTCTTCCTGCGCTTCACCAAGATGTGTCGCAACATCTTCATCTTCCTGAGCATAATCGGCTGCGGTGTAATGATTCCTCTCAACCTGACTCAAAGCAACAAAGACTCTAGAGCGACGCTATCTGCTTTCGTGACGATGACTCCGCTTTATGTCAATGTTCAAGCTATTTGGGGTCAAGTGGTCTGCGCGTGGGCTTTCGACTTGATTGTCGCATTTTTCCTTTGGAGGAATTACAAGGCCGTTTACGCGTTACGGAGGAAATACTTCCAGAGTTCTGACTACCAGCGTAGCCTTCATGCCCGGACTTTGATGGTACATATCTTGCCCTGCTAATGGAGCGGCGATGCAATACTTTGGTGCTTATACTGACCGTTGCTTTCTAGGTCACTGACATTCCATCAGCAGCACGATCGGACGAAGGTGTTATGCGTCTGGTCGATGATGTTAACCCCACCGCTGCTCTACCCCGTGCCACTATCGGCCGTAACGTTAAGGGTCTTCCCAAACTCATCAAAGAACACGAGGAAGCAGTACGCCAGCTCGAGTCGGTATTGGCGAAATATCTCAAAAACCCCGATCGACTACCGGCTAAGCGACCTACGATACGCCCGCCCCGCAAGGAGAAAGGCGATGAGACGCCCGCCAAGGTAGATGCCATCGATTACTTGACTGATCGGATTCAGTTATTAGAAGAAGAAATCCGGCACGTTCGAGCGTCGATTGACAAGCGAAATGCCATGCCGTTCGGTTTCGTCAGTTGGGAGAAGATTGAACACGCTCATGCTGTCGCTTACACTGCACGGAGAAAGCGGCCGCAGGGAACAACGATTAGGCTCGCTCCACGGCCAAATGACCTCATCTGGGAAAATCTGCCTTTGTCAAAACAGGCACGAAAATGGAAGCATTTCGTCAACGTCATCTGGGTCTCGATCTTGACAGTCTTGTGGATCGCTCCCAACGCTATGATTGCCATCTTCTTGTCCAATTTGAACAACCTAGGGTTGGTCTGGCCGGCTTTTCAAACGTCCCTTAACGGCAGCCCACGCGTCTGGGCTGCTGTCCAAGGTATTCTGTCTCCCGCCATTACATCCTTGGTATATGTTATCCTACCCATCATCTTCCGCCGGTTGTCCATCCAGGCCGGTGATGTAACCAAGAGTTCTCGAGAGAGGCACGTGCTTCACCACCTTTATTCATTCTTTGTCTTCAACAATCTCATCGTATTCTCACTATTCTCGGCCGCGTGGACATTCATTGCAGCTGTTATTGACAAGAAAGAGAATGAGAATGCTTGGCAAGCTATGATCGATGGAGGCTTCTACTCTAAGGCCGTGAGTGCGTTGTGTAATGTGTCCCCCTTCTGGGTGACATATTTGCTGCAGAGGAATCTAGGAGCGGCGATCGACCTCGTGCAGCTGATTCCCTTGGTCTGGGTATGGTTCTCCAAGACCTTTCTGGCACCAACGCCGCGACAGGCCATCGAATGGACGGCTCCGCCTCCATTTGAATACGCAAGCTACTACAACTATTTCCTGTTCTACGCCACCGTAGCGTTGTGCTTTGCGACTTTGCAGCCCATTGTTCTACCAGTCACTGCTCTCTATTTTGGGTTGGATGCGATGATGAAAAAGTATCTCCTGCTGTATGTGCTTGTGACGAAGAACGAGTCTGGAGGGCAGTTCTGGCGTGTTGTGTTCAACCGTATGGTCTTTGCAGCTATTCTAGCCAACGCTGTTGTTGCGCTGGTGGCTACAGCCAATGGCACCTGGACAATGGTTTTCTGTGTAATCCCATTACCTTTTCTATTACTGGGATTCAAGTGGTACTGTGTGCGGACGTTTGACATTGACATGAAATATTACAATCGTGCGAATCTGAGCGATGCTGAAGCCTTGGAGATAGGGAAGTCGAGCAAGAAGGGGTCAGATCGACTCAGTTCTAAGTTTGGCCATCCGGCGCTCAACAAACCGCTCATCACGCCGATGGTACACGCAAAGGCTGCCGATGCGCTAAAGCGTATCTACCGGGGTCGATTAGGCGCTTCAGAGGTGGAGGGCGAGTACACAGATATTGCAATGGATCCCATGTCAGCATCCCATCCCGGAAAGTCCAAGATGGAAGCCTCGGAATCCGCCCCATTCGAGGTTGTTCCTGAGAATCATCTCGACTTTTCCTACTATAAGGACCGGCCGGATTTCCGTGACGAGTTCGGCGGGGGTATCTATGGCCGGCCGGAAGACTTGATCACCGAACGCTCGCACACGCCGAGGACTGGGCTAGGCGAGTGGTCGCCAACTTCATCACGAGCAGCGTCTCCAACGCCATCACTACCCTCCATATCCGGATTGAGACAGTATGATGGCTATGACGCGAGTACGAATGAACTCGTCCATCCTGCGTTCCGCACCCCACTGTCTCACTCCGAAAGTGGTCTGGTGGGCAACGGACTCTATCAGCATGATGATGAGAGTGAAGCACGACTGCTCAGTCAGGCGCAGGGGCCAGCGATATCAGACAGCGCTCACCCATTCAATCGATGGCGGCCAGGAGGATACGGGCCTGTAGAACAGGAAGATCCAAGAACTTCCTACGACTACTACCGCAGACCACGACAACTGTGATTAACGAAATTACCTGAATATACCATAGATTGATTTCTTCTTTTGTTTTTGTTTTTGTTTGGTTGTGGTTGTTTAAAGAGCTTTGGAGTGAATCGGATATGACTGGACGGGGTCCAACGGAAGTAACGCTGCATATACGTGCATATGATCTGGATATCTGTGTTGTATTATATGAGCCGAATTGATTGTACATAGAAGCGACCAAAGTGGGACGATGTATTCAGCTAGGTAACGGTGTGTTGTCTTGTATGTGCTGTACTTCGCTGGAAGGGATTCCAAGGTGTATCAATTACCCGATTGGGTGGCGGCCAACTCTCGGAACTCGGAAGCCTTGTTTGTTCTCTCCCCTGACAACTTCATGTCTGTACTTTCACTTTCACTTGGTCCCCGCCCCCTTAATCGAACACCATATGCGATGAGGTTGTTAGTCTCCCTTAGCTCTCTTGCCACAGGCTGACCTCCATCGACAAACCGTTGCCTTCCCCTCTTTCCACGTCGCATCACACCACCATTCGTTACCGCGGCCTCCGCAAACAACCGAGTACTTGAGGTGCTCAAATACACTCAGAGCCACGTTGTCTCCGGAAAATTCCCTGAATTCCTTGGACTTCCTGGTGAATGCTCATGGTTGCTACTAGGTGGCAACCATCTTCGACAGCCGTTTGGACCGGGTTTCAATAGCCGTCATACCCCGATAGCAGCTCTCCAGCACATCGATCGCCGAACAATCTCGAGGACGAAACGAAATAAACATACATACTTCACAAGCATAGAATGGCGTGGTATTCGTTATTTCCAGCCGACCTCATCTATCTCGAAGCCTGGATCGCCCGACTCTTTGTAGGTATTCTATGTTGCGCAGTTGGTACCGATGCCTCCCAGAATATGCGCGCTAACTGTCTTCTTATCGCAGCTCATCCTGGGCCTCATCACTATCGCTCCCTGGGCCACACTTATCATCTTCGATATGGCCCTCTACATCTGGCGGATGTTGACGTATGAGCTCCCTGTAATCGGTGGCCGGGCGAGGGGGAGGCAGCGGCCTCGTGCGCCCAGCCTGAATGAAAGACCAAATGGCCAGCGGAGGGCCTTTGTGCTAGCAAGCTACGAGGCAACTGCGGCAGAAAATGAAGAGAGTAACGAGCTAAAACGAAGGTTATCCAGGAATGCGTCTAGTTGAAACACTTTTGCTTGGGATTTCGTGGTATTCGAGGTAGAGCACTTCCTGGTGAGGTAGTCGAATACTGCGTGCATTCCATTTTGCGCGCCGGTCGATACCTCAGTATGCACTTTCGACTTTACTCTCGCTTTGTTTTATTCGTTTTTGGACATATTTTGCCGCGGATCTTGGCGTTATCTATTGTCAGCTTGTCTGAGCTCTGACTTATCTGGCGGTCTGAGTTGTCTTGTTCATTTGATACCCCCTGTATGTATATCAGACCCACTACTACTGCAATGTTATTGATGTGTGCGCGGTACTCACGATGAAAAGGGACCAGATATTCGGTGCTCTGAGCAATCGGCGTTGAACGGGGTTGCCGACCAATCGCAAGACCGAGAATTATCTAATCCTGCCATGGGCATGGGAACTATATCCATCTCTCCTCCGCACCCATGACTCCTCCGGATTGTGAGCGGGCTTTCCATTGAACAGGGAATCCAGAACAAGTGACTACAACAAGATGGGGCTCTATATGATTGACGCACTAGCCACCTACACGGAGAAGATGCCGCTAGTGCTTCTCATTCCCCTTCTCGGGGTTGGCATTGCCCTTTGGAAATACGTATGACTTGTTTCCATGCACTTGAGCCGACATTTTGGCTCACGAGCTCAGGAACCAGCCGTCCCCATCAACCGCACACCAAAGCCGACATCCCACAATGAAAGCCAAAAGACATACCCGCCCATCGAACCCCTCCCGGACTTCAACTGGGAGACTACCGAGCCACTGAAATTCCGGCCCTTTAAGCCAAAGTACCACTTAACGATGGGTATGTCTCACACAGCTAAAGTCCTGACTAGGTATGCACTTGATACTAATTACGCCAAGCATTATCAAACCTGGACCCCTCAACACTCATTCAGATGGACAAAACTTACAAAGACAGACTAGCCATTCGCTCCTCCCTCCTTCAGAAATATCCCGACGTTGTCGTCGGAGTCAATAGCGAGACCGATCCGCGAATCTACGCCGCAATCCGAGAGTTATACGTCTTCATTGTCGGGACATATCTACCCACACGGTACCCTCGGATGTTCCGACTGACTTCCCAGCCAAGCGATGACAACAGCAAGACAGGAACGGAAACCAAGACACTCCTCGAGAGTATGGTCACAGGAGCAAAGATTCCATTACACTTCAATGAATCCGAACCCAGATCCAGGACAGGGCGAAAAGAACTCGAGACCCTGGGAACGCTAGTGGACGAGGAGTTTCTTATTCTCCTCCCTGAATCCTCTTCAACTCACCCCTCAAACACCCAAGGAGAATCCGAAAAGTACATACTAGAAGCATATACAACCTTCTTCCCCTCTGGGTTCGACACGCGCAAGAAGCTCGGCCTCCGACTCGCGTCCATCCACACCCCGGTCCCGGGGTATAAGGAGAAGCTTGAGCGCAGCATGGACCGGTTCTTTGCGCGGGTCGAGGTCGGCCAGTTCGTGCAGAGGGTCAATTGGAGTGTTACTACCGATTCGGAATTGTTTGCTGCGTTTGGCGGCGTGCACGGGGACGAGAGTGAAGGAGAGAAGGCTTTGAAGCGTGCGGAATTGGACGTGGATTCTACAGTTTTGAGGTGTGAACGGCAGACGTTGCATCGTCTTCCTCAGAGTAAGGGATTGGTGTTTGCGTTTCATACATATACGTATCCGATCCAGATGATCAAGGATGAAGGGCTAGGAGAGGATCTGGCGGCTGCTATTGATGGGTTGAAAGAGGGCAATGTGCCTGGAATGCATTGGTACAAACGGGGACCAGTTTGGGGCGAGGCTGTGAAAGCGTTTCTGCGCTCGTAATCACGTTTCGTGTTGTTTCTTCATTCTATTACTTTTATTGGTTTCTTTTGTTTATCATATCTAAGTCAGATCGTTTCTTAGCCTTTTATAAGGTGGTTTAATGCAGTCTCTGCACGACCTTGATCAAGTCGGCGGACACGCCCATGGCAGTCACGTCGCCGCCAGCACCGCTGCCCTGGACAACGAGGGGGTTGCCACCGTACCGCTTCGTGTAGAAGCTGATGATGTTGTCACTGCCCTTCAGACCAGCAATGGAGCTATCCTTATCGAAGTACTGCAAACCGACACGGACCTCCTTCTTACCAACATCAATGCTGCCAACGTAACGCACAACCTTACCTTGCTTCTCAGCAGCTTCCTTGATTGCCGACATCTGGCCATCGAACTCGGGCAAGCGGGTCATGAACTCCTTGATACCATCAGCAGTGGAGGGCACCGACTCGAGCTCCTTAGGAATCAATGACTCAATTGGGAACGAGTCGGGAGACTTGACCTCCAGACCGGCGATACGCGCCAGAATAGTCAGCTTACGGGCGACGTCCATGCCGTTCAGGTCATCACGGGGATCAGGCTCGGTGTAGCCGAGCTCCTTGGCCTTCGCAACGACCTCGCTCCACTTTGCGCCGGACGGCCCAGACACCGGGGCGAAGGTGTTGAACAGGAAGGACAGCGTGCCAGAGAAGACACCCTCGATGCGGGTGACCTCATCGCCGGTGCTAACGAGGTCGCGGAGGGTGGAGATCACGGGGAGACCTGCACCGACGGTGCTCTCATGGTACACGAGGGCATTGCCCTCTGCGGCGGCAGCGAAGATGTCCTTCCACAGGGAGAGGTCGGAGGAGAAGCCCTTCTTGTTGGGGGTGACGATGGAGATGCCCTTGCGGAGGAAGACGGGGTAGGAGCTGGCGAGGGTGAGGTCGCTGGTGTTGTCGACGAGGATGGAACGACCGGGGGCGGAGGAGAGGTAGGAGGCAATCTCGTCGACGGAGAGAGCACCCGCTTTGACAAGAGAGGGGGTCTCAACGACGGTTTTCCAGTCGGCAGCGGGGATGGCGGGGGAGTAGGCCGGTGTCGGAGACTGGAGGGTCTGGCTAGAGCGAGCGAGGAGGACGAGCTTGGGGGCATTGGGGAGACGGGCAAGTTGGCTCAGGAAGGCTGTGCCTACGCCTCCGACTCCTGCGATGATGTGAGTATTTTGTTTGAAAATTGGGGTTGAAGGGGCATGTAGTGTATGAGTGTTGTTGTTGGTTGTAGATGTTTTTTGGTACGTACCAATGACACCGAGATAGACGGGGTTCGACATGATGATAGGCAATTGATCGGGAACTGGGCTTGAATGGTCACCGGAAGAAGTAAAGCAGATATCTAACACGAGAATAAGCACCTCCAGAAAGACTAGGGGGAAGGAGAGAAGTACGAACCGAGATGATGTCGACTGAAGATGGAATGAATGACAAGTCTGGAGGGGCTTCCGCGGGGCCATCTATGGAGGGCCTTAGTCATACCTGTCTATTCCCACTTAGTCCACTTCCAGCCATCACGCCTTATCGATTACCCCTTCAAAACCTCTACACCTTACTCCAACACCTCCAACAAGCCCCATAATGTCGAATTCAAATTCGCTATACGGCATCCCTCGCTCCAAATCAACTTCCCAATCTCAATCCAATGCCCCTTCGTCCTCCACCCTCGCCTTCACAACAGCTCTTTCCTCCCTCATCAACAAAGACGCCGACGCCTCCACCCGCGGCCGACCCCGACCATCCAAAGCCAACAAGTCAGACATCTTCGCGCGTCCCAACAAAGGCGCCCAGAAACGTGCCGCCGCTGACCTCCGCGACGATGACACTCACCAAACACACCAGCGGTCCCAAGATATCGGGGGCGTAGACACCGCCACGCTGCACCGCTCCAAGCGGCGAATGGAGGAGAAGGCGCGGATGTACGAGGACCTCAAGAAGGGGCTGTACCTGGCGGCCGGGAGCGACTCGGAAGAAGAAACGCAGGACGAATATCTGGCGCGACTACGGCGGCGGGAGAAAGAGGGGCTGGTGAATTTCGATCAGAAATGGGCAGATGCACAGCGAGGCAAAGGCTCTGGGAGTGACGGTGAGGAGGAAGAGGAGGGGGAGGATGATGAAAATGCGTCAATTGTGTCCTATGAGGATGAGCTTGGTCGGACTCGTCGGGGAACCAGGATCGAGGCGGCTCGTGCGGCCCGATTGAAGGAAGAAGCAAATGAACAGAGTGACGCGAAGGAACGTTGGCGTCCTTCTCGGCCGGACAATCTGATCTACGGGGCTGCTGTGCAGGCTGAGGCGTTCAATCCTGATGCCGGCTTGGCGGCGCAGATGTCGTATCTGGCTAAGCGGAGAGATCGGTCTCCTACTCCTCCAGAAGAGACGCATTATGATGCGGACGCGGAGGTCCGGAATCGGGGCACCGGGTTTTATGCCTTCTCCAAGGATGAGAATGTGCGTCGGCAGCAGATGGAGGAGCTTATGAACGCACGAGATGAAACTCAGCGTGAGCGAGAGGTCCGCCAAGAGAGAAAGGCCGAGCGAGAGCGGGTGAAGGATGAACGGAGGAAGAAGATTGGAGAGCTACGGTCAAAAAGGCAGGCAGAGATATTTCTTGCTAAGCTGGGAGATGTTGGTGTTTGATGTTTTTTCTGTATACTATGCTCTAAGCTTTCTAAGATACCCCTTGATATTCATTTCTTTTATTTAATCTTATGATCTTGAAAAGACATTGAGTAATCAGTGTTCTTCTGGATAACCTGCAAGTTCAGAATAGTAGTTCCCAAAAAAAAATGATGTCTTGCGCAGGCGATAATCAGCCAGCTGAATTCAGACCCTAACCACACCATCAAGGGGTGGCAGGGCGACCTTTTTTAATTTGTAGCACCAAAAGAGACCAAAATACCACCCGGTTAGCTTCATTAGCTCATGAAATCGTAAGCATAAGTCATTAATCGTGGTTGTTCGATAATTAGGATAATATAACAGCGTTGTGGACGCTGGGCGTCAGTATAAAAACGGAGATTCTTTGCTTTTCCTGCTTTTGTTTATTCGTATAATCCCACCTTTTTATATCTGTTTAATGCGTTGTTGACTGATGAAATAGACAATGGTACGGGGAAGTAGAAACAAAAGGTCAGCGGCTAGCGAGTTCGGCAATAGTCTGCATGAATCCTTGGGCATCTGAAAATCCAGAATGAGTACACTGTAGGTGTCATGAAACATCAAGAAACATATGTATAAAGAAATCAGGTGACCAACCAGAGCGATTCGAAAACTTTATTATGTGCTCTCCTCTAGACGTGCGTGGTGGGTCATAGTGATCAAATGTGAAGATTGTCCGATGAAGTTCGCGCAGTAGAACAACTCTTGAGTCAGCTTGGCGGATCCAACCTCGTGTGCCAATATGATTCGTGATGAATGCCGTCCACACTGGAGCCCTACATCAACTATCAATGAGTAAATGGCCCAGTTTCATCTCATCCCCGGGAATCCCACCGTTTCATTTCCCCTTTATGTACTGATGCCTGGAGTCTGATGGCGCCAGAAGTTCGATCTTTGTATATGCGTAGCGCATGAAGGAAGTTGTCGTCAACAATAGGTCTGCAACACCTCAGTTAGTACACTACCCACTTGGCTTGTTATTGAAAATGCCCATACCCTCCAAAGAGCTCCTCTTCATCGTCTAACTCATAATCACGGATACGATCTACTGGTCGGCCACAGTCCTGAGAGCGAAGAGCCAGGAACGTGCAGAAAAACAGTACCATATCTGTTCAATCATTCAGTGCCGTGTTCAAAGACGTAGGGGCGGAAGAGTTGATACGCACGCTCAAATGTGCTGAACTTGAGATTGGCCCATAAGACAAGTTCCTGGCCGCCACGGCGCCGTCGGCACAGCTGCAGACAGGAGCCTACACGGACAATTTCCAACATATTCAGAGGGAGGCAGTGGTAGTCGCTGGAGCGGGGCGAGCGAAAAGTCTTGCACACGATGCGCGCTCGGTGGTCATCTTCTCGTACATATAAATACACACGTAAATCCGAATCACCGTTAAAGGCTCTGTAGCATGTTAGCAAAAGGCATGGAAGAGTGAAGCTCTAACACGCGTACAACTGGAAAAGCTCCTCGAACCCCGTCTCATTGAGCCATCGCTTTACCCCGGGAGTTAGGTCACCAAGACATTTAGAACTATGCAAATATTAGACCGGGTGATCTTTGGTTGCGTTATAGTCCCTTACCTTTCACCGACATATGGAATCCGAGTCGTTGCACGTGCGTCTTTGAATACACTCTTTGCCCAATGGTCACTGACGGTGTT
Organism: Aspergillus bombycis; assembly: GCF_001792695.1. Classification (NCBI taxonomy): domain Eukaryota; kingdom Fungi; phylum Ascomycota; class Eurotiomycetes; order Eurotiales; family Aspergillaceae; genus Aspergillus; species Aspergillus bombycis. The sequence continues at coordinate 41,329 of NW_019170097.1, forward strand.
GGAACCCAGGGAGTGACTCGTGGCTGAACTCGTGAAAGGGGATCCAGGTGCATCCGGGGCTGATGGTGGGACATCTGAGAAATTTCCGGACGCGGGAGAAAGTGGTGAGTGCGGAGACGTATGAGAGGGCCTTGCTCGTTCGTAGGACCTTCTATTGCGAGGCCGGCGGTCGCTAACCGGGCTGCCAGGCTCAGCGCTATGGCTACTGGGAGAGGACGGTGTGCTGAGAGACATGCTGCCCAACTGGTGTGGCAATCGACTGCATTGCTGAGCTAGCAATCCCTTCACACCGTTGCGAAGGCTAGCTATGAACGATGGATCAGGGAACTTGCTATCCAACCAGAGGAAATGAGTATGAACACAACATATTAGTGGTAAAGCATTGAAGTGGAATGACATACTCGGTCATATGATCCTCCAATTCATTCAAAAATGTCTTGTACCTGGCTAAGCGTGTGGGGGGCGAATCCTTCCCCTCGTCCCGGAAGAACTCACATAGTTCAATCCAGGTTCGACGATAGACATCTCGGGTAGAACCTCTGCGCACTTCGAGATCGCCGAAGAAATCGACGATATCCTCGAGGGTAATCTTCAAGCTAGTACGGACCAATTCGAGGTCCGGATGCACGATGGCCAGGTTGTGCTGATGACGACGATCGTTTGTCAGGCTATCCAACCTCTTCAAAGCTGAACTGATGGCAAAAAGGTCCGCGATAAGGCCAGTGAGTTCCGCTTCATGTCCGGGGAGGTGCTCACGAAATGCACGGAAGCCAGCGGCCACGTCCTCTGCGTTATCGGCGGAAGTACGCAGGGCCATATTGGACGTTTACCTCTAATAGGCCATGCAGATACATACACATAGAATATATATATATAGATATCTAAAGCCCTTGCGTGGTACTTGGATAGAAGAAAGGGAGGGGAGAGGGATATTATATAATAGTCGGTGAGGTATAGGACGGACGTGAAAAGGGTACGGAGAGAACCCTGCCAGCGATCTTATATTGGACAAGAAAGGGTAAAAAACTGAAAAAGAAAGAAATTGGGGAGAAGAAGGTTAAAGCTAAATAAATATGTTCATAAGGGTAAGTCGGAACAGATTTCGCTGTGGAGGGGTGACCCGACGACAACTCAGTCGTAGAATAATGCAATGAGGGCGTTCGCAGAGAGTGTTGTGCGATCCGCATGCATCATATCGACTGCAGACCACGCACTGAGGAACGAAAGGGTTAGTGCTCTGCCGGATTGACCCCTGAATGGTAGGAGAGAGAAAAAGAGACCATCGAGCCTTTCACAGCCAGACCGAGCTCAAAAATCAATTTCTTGTAGAACCCAAAGGAAATCAGATAACTCATCAATTAAACAATTATCTGTCGCGAGAAGAAATGCGGGTCAAGAATGCCGTCAAGTGGGGCAAAGATCGAACCTGATAGTCAATGGAACGAGCCCTATAAACACCAAGCCATCCATGACCCTCACTTGCGGCTCTCATGCTGACCATGGCTTGAAACGCATAGGGTAATTGCCCTCCAAGTGTCTAACTGACTTGGGGTCGTTGACGTGTCCATAGCGGAGAAGGGACAAAGCCAATAAACGAGGAGCGGAGCTGCACTGGCGCCATTGAGCGGTGATGGACAGGCTGGACAGACTGACAGTGTAACTAACCCAACCCCCCCACACACAGCTTGTCACCGTTCAACGCAAGACTTCATCCCCGTTCGAGGAAAGAAACGATGGATCCCTTGCTGAAGAAAACTCTGAGGACAATGAGATAACAAAGGGGTTCCCCAAAAGCCGGGCATCGGAAGACAAGTAAGCCCATTGCCGGTGGCTGACCTGCAGCAAGAAAGAAGAAGGATTCGATGGAGTCACGTTAACGGGTAGGAATTCCCGTGTCGCTGACCAAATCACGAGACAATCATTGACTCGGACGAAACCCTTCTTGAATCAAAGCGAAGTGTATAAATCTATCCATGACTATAGTACTGGCTGGCAGGCAAACAGACTCAGTAGGTGGGTAATCTCAACTCATCCATCTTCTCCGTCATTCAAACCACGTATGAACTGCTATCTTTGAACACGGGAGAAGAACTACCAATATTCTTCACATATCACTCGAAGGCCCACTCTCCGTCATGAACATATGGCTTGGAACGGATTGATTTCTAGCTTATACAGCGCTCAGTGGTCTTCTCGACCCCTGGACAGGAACAGATAAGCCGATTCCACTACGATCGAGACTGAGAAATAATGTCTAGTTCAGAGAGGACCGACCTTCTAAACAGGAAGGCGAACGATAAAGGTAATGAAGGTCAATCTGAAGCTCCGGGTGCCGGAGACATTTAGGATTCAGAGGCACCGACCATAAATGCCTGAAACCGTTTCTTGACATTTTGCCGTGTTCAGGGGAGGCCAAGCTTGCCCTACAAGTGTAGGCCATCATCTTTGTAGAGAATCTCAACATTTGCAAATATTGGCGGGTCCAGTCGCGATGTGCCGATACGGACTGCATCATGTAGAGCAATAGTAATGCTCCCATCCTTTGACGCTTCTTTTCATCGTGGCCATATATATTAGAATCAATCCACACACCACAGGGCGTTCGGCAACCCTTGGGTAGACACACAGCTCTAGATTTTAGTACACAAATCCTATAGCTTCTAGGTGGTTAGTATAACAAACACGTCGAACCATATGTGATTTCTGCCTGACGGATATTCATGACCCTCAAAGATCCACCAACACGCCAGCCAGAGAATAGCAGCGCGATGCATAAGTGCTGGAACAAGCACAGTTGCGTGCGAAAAATAGATGTGTGCCCTAGCGTATGTATGTACATATACTTGGCTATGTTGGCAGCTTTTGTTTGGATGGCATTGCACACGACCGCACATCTCTAGTCTCGTAGCGTAAGCAGAATGCGTTGTGTCAGAGTATTAGTAGGTACTGAGTGGCCAAGTTAAGAGGAGTATCTATAAGAGTCTAGACACTGAACTGGTGGCAATTCTCAATAGTTGATTTGCGGCTTCAGGCATCAAGGCGACGACCGGAGATATCGGAAGTACGGAAGACGCGCGCGTCCAACACGTAAACAAGTTGACCCCCGCGTCATTACTGGAGCTTGGGCCAGATGATGCTGGAGAGCTCCCTTGCAATCCGACAGCTTCAACACCCACACAAGCCTTAAGAGAAATTAATTCACCCGTGTTCTTATTCCCAACACCTCCATCATACTCGAAAAAAAATAATAATTATTCATTATGGCACGAAACCCGCTGGGGCGATCAACAGAGAAAAGGTAAGGATGCGGTTGATTAGGCTAGTGTACAGCAGATTTTGCTTGCCTCAACAGCTTCAATTCATATTTCACCATAGATACTCAAAACAAGGTTCTCCCGCCGATCTGGAATACAGCGCCGGGCTCCCTCGATTTAAGTCAAATTCGTCCCAAAGCCGCCAGTCCATACAGTAAACATGTCCCATTGAAGATCCTTCATGAACAGAAAAGCAAGGAGAAACCACCGTCATCCCATACCAGAAACCATTGAGTAAAAGGAAACATAAGAGGCGACAAATACAAGTCAGACAATTAGCGGGAATAAACAACACGAAACGCCAATCGGTCAAGATTTACAAGACCTGCGAGGAGAAGAAACAGTTTAAGAAGATTCCTCATCCTCCTCGGCTTGAGCCTAGTATTCAGTCCATTAGCATTGTCCACATTCAGGGGGCGACCAGGGTCTCATACGTTGTAGCTCGCCTTCTCATCTTCGTAACGCTTCTTGTCGGCAGCAGCCTTCTCCTCATAAGGACGGCGCTCAGTGTCGCTCAGGGCCTTCCACTTCTCACCGAGCATCTTGCCAACCTGACCTGTCCGGAAGTTAGCTGATCCGATCAGGGATGCACCTCGAGTTTGCGTCTCTTACCGAAAGAGATGCCGGGGTTCTCTTCGCGAACCTTCTCGCGGTTATCATTGGCGAAGAACATGTACGCGGAGAGACCACGCTTGGGTGCGTTGGGGTCTACAGACCAGATCAGTCAGTGCGCTTCAAGAGATATAGACGGGGAACCCACCCTTCTTCTTGCGCTCAACGCGGGTACCCTTGGCCTTACGTGTGGTTCTTTCCTTAGGCATCTTTGATGTGATCTGTTGAGAATAAAGTCCTGTTAGAAGGTTTGAAGCCAAGAGAACTTGCCAATGCAAAGAGCGGCTTGGGCACGCTGGCAATGACTGAGTGCGGATGATGAGAACAAAGAAAAGGTAAAAGTAAAGGAATAATGAAGAAATAAATAAATCAAGTCGGGGTGCGACTACTGCGACTATGCGCGCGGTGGGAAAAGTACGGTGCGGCCAGAGCGTAAAAGCGCGCGCCCCAAACAAGTCCGATCGCGGGCGCAAGTCAAAGCGAAAAAGAAAAAGCGCGCAAGAGACTTACCCGTCAATTGACTCAAAAGAAAATCAAGAGCAATGTTTTGAGGTCGGCAGTTTTGGCCTGTTGGGGAGTAAAGTCAGTTTGGGTCCACGCATTATTTCTGGAACTATATAGTTGCCGTCGCAGATGCGCGACAGTGAGATCGCGAAGCCATAAACGAAAAATCAAGGGAAATGACATTCGAAGTTCACAATGGAAACAGACAGTTTTAAAAGAAAGGAATAATTGCGATGGTTGTGTGAAACCAATGTGAGAGGTGCAAGTGTTTACTAGTGAACTCACCGATGCGGATATGCAGTACTTTTTTGTATGGGGAGGAGAGAATTGTATGGGAAGCGTAGTGAGGGAGAGTAGGTAGAGTGAGAGAGAGAGGGAGAGGGGAGAGTAGTAGTAGTAGGAGAGAGAAGAGGGAGACGGGAGGGCGGGCCACTACCTACCTACTCACTCGCAACTTACGAAGGGGGGAAGTGGGCAGCACAGCAAGGGAAGTCGGCTGGCTGCGACTGGCTATGGTGTGTTCGGGGAATGGGTGGTATTGTACCATACACGTCATGTACGGCTATTCATGGGTCGTCCCTACAACCGATCAACACGGTCATTCTCATAAAATACTCGCACTTTTGTTGAGCAAGTGGACTACCAAAGCTGCAGAAACTTCCTCTGACTGAATTACTGTTGGCTCTATGGCTTTTTTTGAGCTCATCCGGTCAGACAAAAACCGGCAAAAACAACTTCGCGTTGATGAATTGCTTCTACACAGCTCCACTATGAACTAGTGTACGGTATGATACAAGACGGTCACAATACCTGAATCAGCCGCCGCCACTATCAGGCTCAGGCTACCTACTTTTCCACACATGTGGATAAATTACCTCATGTAAAATACATACACCGCAGTATCCATTGATTGACGGAATATGGACGGCGATGGTAGTAGTACCGTACAGTAGTAACGTCGCAGTAGTACTTCCCATAGTACTCTGTACTAGTAGTGATTACCTTTCCCTCCTCCAAAAATCTCCGTACCGTGTATGTATATCCTCCGTGCCCCCATGCAGTCTTCCTAGTCAACCTTGATACGACTTCACCACACCTTGGTACTGCATATTAGCCAATTTGAGTAGGCCTGAGTGATTTAATATAGTCGAATTGGCTAGAATCTATGCTGGATACAATTTTGTGGCAGCATAATCTCTGTAGTCCATAGCTTTCATCCATCCTGTGATGAATAGCCTGAGTATTAGTTAGTTAGTTACTAACCTTTCATTAATAAGTCCATGCTTTAGGGTTAGTTATAGTACATTGCTGAAGCATCTTATACTATCTACCGGTTGTTGCTTTATCTCCCTTCGGGGCTCGCTTCCCTGTTAAACCTATCGTTGAAGAAGAAGCCCGATGATCATTTCATTATTCGTTCTTTCCCCTCGGCGCTTGTGCCAGTTACATGTGCTGCGTCCGGCGCAATTCGGCTTGAACATGGATACCTATCCACAAGAACCGTTTAATTTAATATGTCGATTGCCTCTGCTAGCCTCAAATAGTATGGGTTTATATGGTTATACATCCAAGGGCCCCTTGCACAGGCAACGGGATGCTTGATCGAGTTGATGTGTACAGGCGACGAGGAGGCACCCAAGTACCATTGTATGTACCTTGCACAGTCTTTCCAATGACACTAAATAGCGCTCTTCTCCTGGCATGCAGTCATCTACCAATGAGAGAGGTAGTCGTAGTCTTAAGGGATGGATAGCTAGACTGGACATAGCTCAGTAGTAAGTTTTTTTTAACGCAAAGCCACACACCCATAGCACCTACCAATGAGGCCTCTGAAAACGTCAACGCCCAGCACAAGATAGCTTATGACAGTGTTAGACTAAACGGATGCTAATTGTGCTGGGTCATCATACCACTGCATTTATGTTTGGTTTCCCACGGTTAATCTAGCAATATTACAATCTTGTCTCTGAAGCAGTGGTCCCAGGGACTGATTTCACTTCTATGGATTTGGGATCATTTGTACCACGGAGGACAAACGGCTGTCAGTTTGTTTCCAAGGGTCCATGTAGTGGACGACAGTGCCGGATAGTTACAATCTCACTGCTGATGATAACTACTACTAATAAAATTGATTAATCATTTACAGCTCCGTAGTGCCATGCAAAAAAAACAGAAAACCAAAAAAAAAAAAAAAACTTGGATAAATAGATGATTGTATTGAACTAGTTGTTAATACTGTAAGCTTTGCATAGATCACAAAATACTGCTCACTCTTTATGATTAAATGCCACTGCATTCCACACCAAACAACACACCATCCAACTTACCGGCAAATACTGGACCTGTATTATTGGGGCAGTGACCGATTGTGGTATTGTAAGTAAGGCTCTGTATCTGCGCATTAATAATAATGAGGGGGTGATCGGATTTGGTTCCATGTGGAAACACCGGCTCCTCTTTTGGCCTGATTATTCTTTCTCCCATGCTTCTTGATACGCGCTCTTTATACGAGCATACATATTATGGGGCTTGTTTTTCCCTTTTCCAAGGAGAAAAGAAAGGGGAAAAATTATCTTCATTTCACTTCATTTCAATTTTTTTTTTTCTTTCTCTCAGCTCTCACCATTTGACGAAATGTGGAGCGCCTTGTGATTTTACCTGTATCTTAGCGCTGTGGACTAACTCTTGTCGTAATTTATTTAGAGGATTGAATAAACTTCCCCATCCATGTTTTTTGGGTGTGCTTGCAAAAATCGTAACTGAGCATGACGAATGCGTCTTTGCCGTCATCGGCTCCGCCATGGTGTCACGTGATTTACGCAGAATTGTCATCGTCCTCTTCAGTGTGGCTTTGTTGACATGGTTACAGACTGTGATGTAAACACAAAGACAGACACAAATTATAAAAAAGGAAAAATAACAAAAATAAACAAACAGTATCTGTAACCTTCACCTCCAACAGCCTCCTTGGTTATACGAATAGCCTGCAAGATAAAACTAAAACAGCATCATATTGTTCTCTATTCTAGTAGGTATTCAAATGGGTATATCAATCCAACGCCTTCAAAATAGTCCTGGCCTGGTCCAAAAAGATGGAAAGGAGAATTAAAAAAAAGGTGGGGGGATGGGAAAGACAGACAAGCAGAAAACCTATCGTCACCAAGCCATCAATCGTCAGATTCATCCAACACAAGAGCTACAAGCTCTTCATCTTCAGCCCAGTTCACACCACTGCCAACAACGATAGCGCTAGTAATACTTTTCATGGTTTCCCATTTCGCTTTACTTTGTTGGTGATCTGTTTTAACTTGCTCTAGCTGTTTCTTGATACTCATATCATCCAATTCTTCCCTCCAAGATTCGTCATCCTTCGTCAGATCTAGTAGCTCTTGGACGAGCGCTTTGTTTTTGTCATGCAGTTGCAGATTTTCCACCTCCGCGTTGGATAACTTTTTAAGAGTCGAGCTGAGCGCAGCATTCAAGTTCTCGTGTGCTAACGAGAGTACATCACGTCTGTTAATAAGACGAAGAAGAGTCCTATACTTTGTTAGGCGTGTGCTAGACCCTCGAACCTAGGCCATTTGCGTAGATGCGACAAGTAAAGAGAGTGATGACATACTGTTCAGCCGGATATGTGGCTTTCAGATGAACAGCTTTGAGAGTAGGGTCTGTCATAAGAACGGCTCCAAGTGCCTTTCGCCTGACGGTGTAAGTGGCTCTGGCTTCTAGAAGCTCGTGCTCTGCTATGGCCAGCTGCTCTTCGGCATCATCCCCCGAGAGTAGTTCGACATCTACGAGACATCAGTCTTTGCGTTCCCGGGGAAGGACGAACACGTAAAGATATGGAAGACCTTCCGACACACATGGGGGAGGGCAAGTTACCTTGTTCGAGGAGTGCCTTTTCGAGCTCTTGTTCCTGAAGTTGATGATATAGTTGCAGGATCGACGCTTCCTTGTCCGAGAAAGACACGGCATCCCTGGGGTCATCTTCTGCGAGATCCAACAAGGAAACCTCACCCGGGTCCAGGTGAGGTAGGGAGCGGGCTTTCGCGGACGCCATGAAGTGAGACCTCGTGGCCGGCCGAAAATAGCATCGCGTGATAGGAAGCTTTGTTTTGTCGACGGCGTAGGGACGGTGACCGGGCGGTGGAGAATTTATGTTCGGGCGTGCTTTGGGTGGTTCCGGGGGCGTGTGTCAGTCACCCAAAACGGGTCTAGGTCCGGGGAGCTCTTCAGGCCTGGATGCCTTGCGTTTATATGAACGAACTCCCTTATCTCCCATCCGGTATCCTTCACCTCACAAAGAACTTCTGAAGCCGCTCCGTTCGGCAGGTGAGGTGGGGATGTCTTTACACATATATATCGCTCACACGGGTGAGCATTTGCTTGCTGACCCGGTGTCGTTCGCATCGTATGTTCAGGTTCCTCCCAACTAACTTGGCTTCACCTCCACTCTATGTGCCCGGACCATCCCTTGTGTTGCCTGTTGCTTTATCCCTTTTGGTTCGGGGTGGGAATGCTAACTGGCGCCATCATTCTTGATTACTAGTCCCGATGCGCTTCGATCTTGGATTTCCCGAAACACTTCAATCCCATCCCAGAGACAGATCCTAATGACTGCTCGTGGGAAGAACGTCAAGATTCAAACATTAGCTACTGAAGTATGCTTTTTCCAGATACCGCTCCCACCTACCCTTAAGCTCATTATCCATACCAGGACGAGATATTCGTATATGACCGCCGATTTGTGAATGAACCCAACGAACAAGACTTCCCGACTATTGCCTCTCCGCAACCGCTTAATTTCGAAAACCCACCCGATACCCTTACCGACCAGAATGATCTCCAAGCCTGGCGAAATCTTTACATGGCCAGACGTACCTGGGCCGTGGCCTTGACGGAACGTTGCGAGTTAATCAATAAGGACATACAAGGGCATAATGAGCGAACTGGTATTATCAATCGCGCTATCAGTGTAGCTCTTGAGAACCTGAAGACTCATGTGGGGACCTTGGAACATCGGTTTACGGAAGCTCAGACGTGGGCAAATGATCTTTTGAAGGAGCAACACGTAGCGCTTGATGGATGGAAACGAACCTTTGCGATATTGGAGAACACCCCAGCTCGAAAAGACTTCCCCTTCCTAGGACGCCCGTCAACACCGACAAAGGGTAAAGATAAGTCAACAGGGACGCTATGTGATTATCTAGACATAGATGAAGTGCATAGAGCTGGGTCAGAGGCAGTGGATGTATCCTCGCGCTTTGCTCGGCAGGTTGAAGACGTGGAGAAGGCTGTTGGCGGGATAGCTACAGACACTCAGCACTTGGTGGATGATGCGGTCCCTTCAGGCGTGGATGGTGTTGAGGGCCTATTGCAGGAAGTGGAAACAATATCTAAGAAGATACAATCCGACTATGAACATGTCTTGGCTCTGCCCAATAATCAGAAAACGCTGGCCAACATTTCTAGACTTGCGCTGAGCCATACCAAGGACCTTCTACCATCGCTATTGGAAGTTAGTGCCGAGATTCAAACCAACTTGGAAGAAGCCGCTAGGCAATATAATGTCACAGTGAAAGCTGCTTTTAATCACATGCGACAGATATCATTGATTGAGTCACGCCTAGCTGATGTGCAGTCTCAAATAGGCAATTTGAATTGCCAAAGCGATGCATTCGACGTCCTCTACACGGTTTTCCATATGCCCTTTGTTTATGGGTCCATCTTAATCGAGTCTGTTCGGCGCCGTGAATTCAGCGACAAGATGAAGACCGACTCCCTAACTTTAGCGGAGGAGATGTCTGTATTTCAGGATGAAGAGCAACGCCGGAGGAAAAAATGGATCAAGAACATGGGTGATTTCGTTTCTATGTCCGACACGACTACCCCCGGGATCGAAGTTAATCTACGAGGTCAGGAGTATGACTGGCCCGTAGTCAGTAGGAAGGAGATCGAGGCGTACATTGAGGAGCTAAAGACTAAACCTGGTATGGCCAGTCCAGCCCAAGAGCTGGCTCAACTCTATAAAGAGTTAGATGCTCCTACCCGGCTACAACGCCGTAGGGCTAAGGCTTTTAAGCAAGGCAGTGTCTTTGACCTAAGCCGAAGCTCTCTTTTACTACGCAGCGATGACATGGTCCGGAGCTTGAGGGACGAAAAGTCTAAATTAGAAGAAAAGGTTAAAGGCTCTGAAAGCCGTATTCGGAAGCTTGAAGACCTGCTGCATCGCCAGAGCCATATGGGGAGGCCGGCTAGTGGAAATTTCTCACTTGACTTTCCTAGCTCTCCAGCATCGCCTCATCCTGATACGCTTTCAAGAAGGTCCTCTGTTTCATCAAGGCGGATGTCCTCGAACCAATCTTCGGAAGAGAAGGCGCTAGTGCAGCGAATTGTTCACCTAGAAGCCGAATTGGCAGCAGAACGAGAGACAGTCCAGAAGCTGCAAAGGGACGCGCACGCGGAGCGCCAATCAAATACTGACAAGATACAGGAGGTGCAGTCCACGAAAAATGACTTGATAGGAAATCTTGAAGCCCGGCAGCGTGAGTTCGATGATGAACGGAGGTTCCTTGAAGGTGAGATGAAAAAGTGTAGGATCCGGGCTGAAGAGCTTGAGGAGGAGTTAGACAGAATAATGGAGAGCCGAGAGCATGAGAAGCAGGACGCAGACGAACGGATACACCAGCTTGAGATAGAACTTCAAGATGCTCATGCTCGTGCCGAAGGAGAGATACAGAAGGCGACCGACCTAACTGTATACACGCAGACCCTTAAAGAAACGGAAGAGAGTCTCCATGCTCGGGTCGAAGAGCTTGAGCAACAAGAATCCGAAAGAAAAGAGCGAGAACGAGAAAGCAATCATGCCCTACAAGCTGCATTCATGAATTTATCACCTGGGGGCTCAGTTCCAATAGATACCCCTAGCATCGTCAAAGCTATCGAAGTACTTTCCGAAGGGCTGTCGATTCATGCTAAGAATGCAGAAGAAAGCTCCGCCAAAGCAGTAGCCGAAAGTAAGGAGCTTGGAGAACGCCTGGTCCAGATTGAATCGGAAGCCGAGGAGTTAAGAAAGAATTCAGAAATGCACGCTTCAGAACTGTCCCGCGTACAGGAGGAACTAGCGCAAGAGAAATCGAGACTTGAAAGTGTTACATCTGAATTGGATGATGAACGCTCCAAATTGATTGCCCTGCAGTCGAAGCTGGCTTCTGGTGAGACAGGGTCCGACGCTCTTCGAGAACGCGTCATAGAGGAAGAACGAAAGCTAGCAGACCTTTCCCAGAGACTGACCGAAGTAGAAGCTCAGGCCCGGAAGGCTGAGGATGAGGTCCTTGTTTGGAAAAACAGAGTGGAAGCCATGGCTGAAACGGAGCAGCACGTTGCTGGTAAAGTCGAGACTTGCGGGACAAGATCTCAAGAGCTTTCAAAGCAGCTATTCAGACAAGTTGAAAAAGTGGAGCATATGCTGGAGCAATTGGGCTTCACTGTTGTCCGACAAAATGGAGATATTGTTGTCCAAAGGTCTTCTAAGGTTACTGCACTCTCAAGTACTGCGGAATCTCTCAGTCAGTCTGGAGTGGTATCCGTACGGCCAGACCCGGTCCTTCTTGACTGGATGCACGCCGATACCGCTGAAGAGGAAACCGATAGATTTATGGCTTTCATGGAATCACTATATCAGTTCGATGTTGATATCTTCGGGGATGCGATTGTCAAGCGCGTTAAAGACATTGAGGTACTCGCTCGCAAATGGCAGAAGGAGGCGAGGGGATACCGAGATAAATACCATCGGACTCAAAGTGAAGCTCATGATAAGATTGCCTACCGGTCCTTCAAGGAAGGGGATCTTGCTTTGTTTCTACCGACGAGAAACCAAGCCATTCGATCATGGGCTGCTTTCAATGTCGGGGCACCGCACTACTTCTTGCGCGAACAAGATGTCCACAAACTTCATACCCGAGATTGGCTACTTGCCCGCATCACGAAAATTGAAGAAAGGGTCGTTGATCTTTCGAAATCCATGAATGGTGCTAATCCTGATCGTCGGTCATTCGGAGAGGCTAGCGATGGCACTTCCTTCGATGATGAGAATCCGTTCGAGTTGTCTGATGGCCTTCGCTGGTACCTTTTAGATGCCATGGAGGAGAAGCCCGGCGCACCAGCCACGCCAGGTTTAGGCAAGAGTACCGTTGCACCAGCACATGTAGACGCGCGGGGCAGCATTCGATTGAAGCGCACGAGTGCCGGAGGCAACGTTGCCAAGACGTTGAGCAAGAGCCTGGATAGTCGACGTAACAGCTCTAATTCTAAGAAAGGTCCGGCCACACCATCCCAACGTGGCAACGATTCAACAACCGATCTGGCTCGACAAGCTGACGCCGATTCTACAACTGCAACTGCAGGCTCGCAGCAACGAGAGGCAGCCCCTACTTCAGAAGAGGTTCGCCGCGACCAGCTCCAGGGCCCGTGAATTCCACGGACCGTTTTCCTTTTCTACGCTTACGTCTCCTGGAAGGAGCTGACGATCCGTCATAGGGCTTGGAACGAACGCGTGGCGCACTTGGATCGGAGCAACAGCGGCAGACAGATGGTGTGAGGTCTCCTTTGTCTTCGCGGTTGGACTATTCAGGCGCCGTATCACCGTCCCGATCAACCCCAAGCGGGCGGCAGGCTGCTCGATACCGACCATGGGAGAAACTTTGGTCTGTGGACTATCGTTTGGAGGGCGGTAGCCGATAATTGAGTAGAAGCCGAGTGTGAGTAGGTTTCATGAACCACTTGGAAACCGTGCTAGTCGGCTCTCCGAATCTATCTATACGTCATGAAATTGCATGAATGATACCCATCGATTTCGAGACATGATATGCTCCTATGTTTCGTTTTTGACCCTTTCCGTTGGTTACGATATTCAACTCCGTTGAAAACACAACGGTGCTTATTTAGGACAATGCAAAACAAATGGTTATTGAATTAGACGCTAATATGTTCATAAAATGCGAAACTTTCCCCCGGTTGCTAAGCAACCCTCGGTAACATGTAACGCCAAATAGCATCGATAAAGCGGATTAAACCGTAGAAGCTACAAGAAAAGTAGGAAAGAAAGACTGATAACGAGGCACGCATGGGATCAATCAAGCTGCTCAGTAAAACCCTGCAACCCACCGACTTCCTCCCAAAAGCGAGCAAAATCAACGTTTTCATCTTCGAAGAGTTTCTTTGCTTGCACCATCGCCGACTGCTGCCTCTCGGGAGTAAACCCTCCGGGCCGTGTGCTTTCATACTGAATCAACTCCACCCAACGGAAGAAGAGGTCTTCTTTACCCATGCTCGTCAATTTCTCTTTAAACGCCAGGATCTGGTCTCGCTGGCCCGATCGCTCCCTTCCTTCGGGCGTGTCCTCATCTTCCACGTGCCAGATCAACCAGCCATCGGCGTCTGTGTTCACGATTACGGCAGTCCGGAACTCCTCCAACGACAGTCCGTCGTCTTTCTTTGCGTTGTCTACCAGCTCGTGTGCTTTGATCATAGCATCATAGTCAAGGTTCCAGTCTGCATCCACGAGCAAGTAACCAGTTTTCTTGATTCGGTCCGGTGTTACCGCAGCGACAATCTTGTCTCTCATTTCTTCGTCGTCCTTGATCCAACGGCTGCGGTCCAATCCTCGGCTCAAAGTGGGCTGACTGCGGCGGACAATGATCTCCTGGTCACGGAAGCCGATCGTGGAGCGCCACTTGACAGGGCCCTTGACGAAACCAATTGGCCAAGATAGAAAAATCGTCACTAGAAAGTAGTCGATCACGATGTTGCCCGTTCGACGCAGGGTTACGTTCGCCATTTCCCCCCATGACATGGTTGACGTGTCTACAGCCACCGTGCTAGTGAGCCCGACCAACGGGGCCAAGAGTGCCGGGTAGAAATTGCGGACCATGTAGGCCCGGAAAGCTAAGAGAGCGGCGATCACAACATTGAGTACGGTGGGTGCGAGGAAGGTCTGCTGCTTGAGGTCTTTGGGAGAGGCGTCGATGTGGACGAGGTACACTTCCTTCGGGGAGAGCGGCTCGAGGAAGGGCTGGAGAGACGCGGGAGCTTTGGTGAACGGAGGAAGGGGGCCCGATTGTGAGCTTGGAGTTGAAGCGCCTGATGATGATACGGAGGGGGTTACGGAGGCCTTTGCCTTTCCGGCTCGTCTTGCAGATTTGGCCATATCGTATGATAGAGTGGTTGGGCTTGGTTAACACATATAAGGGAGGGTTTGTAAATCGATTGTTCTGGAAGTTAGTTCCTAGACTGAAAGGCTTCCGTTCCAAGCTTAAATCCAACTGGTCTTCGTATACTAGTATTCGAAGATCGATGAGCTATGCGGGGGGGACGATCAATCCATCTGATCGGGTCACATGTCGGGTCAGTCAAGGTGTTGTTCATCACATCCACTTGCAGATGACGACGGGTAGAGGGGCCTGATTCGTACCGTGGAGTTTAGTGCAATCGATCGGCAAGCTTCAAAGCGTAGCCATGAGAAGGGACAACTGGAGAGAAGAAGAAGAAGAGGAGGAGGAGGTTGACTTTCTCATGCCTCCCATGAATTCCTCCGCGCCGCTAACCCGATTGGGGAGTCCCTCGATACCCGCGCGTTGCTCTTGCATTCACTTGCGGTCCTGGACACACACACTCTCTCCATGGCACATTCCTCTGCCTTAGCCATATGAAATAGTGAATGGGCGGGTTAATGAAATTGCCCGAGGGACCTCCCACTGATCACCATGGCTACCACCGACCGCAGGCCCGCACGAACAGGGCTGTCGCGCCGCAACTACGAGCAACAGCAACCCTCTCCTTTCCATCGAGCATACCTTGAATCCCACGCCACCGACCGTTTTGACGCGTCGCAAATACCCAGTCCTGCGGGCGAGTTTCGCGCTCGGCGCCGGAGGAACCTCAGCCAATCAGGCACCCTACGAGGTGCGTTCGAAACCGTATCGCGGTATCCAACAATGTCGGAAAACGTTACGGGGGACCATTATGCATTGGGGACCCCGAATCGGAGGAAACAGAGCTTCGCCCACACATCCCCCGAGTCCAACCCCCCGAATGAGCTGGCGGAAACATACAGGCAAATCGACGACGCCGGAAGCTTAGTCGATCAGGATGAAGAGGACTTCCGTTTCTCCGCAAACCGGTTCCGCGACAATCGAAGTACACGCTCATCATCTGGATCTAGGACCCGAGGAAATAGTCTGTTTAGCACTGCAGACGCAGACTTTTTGAACGAAGTCAGCGATGAGTCCCTCCGCCGAAAACTGGCCGATCACATCAAGGACGAACAACGTTTAAAACGAGCTACCGCGAACCGGTCGCCTGTATTGAGCAAAGCCGGAACGCCGGCGGCGTTGACATCAGAGAATTTACAAAGACGTGACGAGGAAGAGCAGGATGTGTTTCAAGAGGATGAAGAGGAAGACCATCTCAGACCTTCGTTGAACGTCCCCGCCAACTGGGGGAGCAGGGGCACACATCGTCGGGACTGGCTTAGGAATATCACCCGACGCACCGAATCCGAGTCCGGACGGACTGAGGAAGGGCGCAAAGAAGCTTCCCCACATAAATTCAACACAGACATGCGCACACATATCGGATTTGAAGATCGAGTCAGTGAGGGAAGCCGGAACGCACTGGCTGAGCCTCCATCCAATAGGTATAATAGGATCCCTCCCTCAGATGCGCACGCCAAGCTCTTTTCAGGGCAGAAGGACGAGAACCTAGGCGAGGGAAGCCCAATTCCGAACACCCCAATCATGGTATATAAGAACTCTACATTTAGCAAACGAAGTCCAACCAAGAGGGACTCGCATGACCTTCTACGCAAACTATCCAGGACGGAGAGCCCACCCCAAAACCAAGCTGAATTCAACACACCAGAAAACTCAAAACTCCCTGAGAGGCGGATCTACGACAAAACGCCGGTTGTAACTGGCGCCTGGATAGATACGCCGTTGACTGAACGAATGAAAGAGCTCCCAAAGCCTCGTCTGAACAACCTAAAACCGCTAACATCCGGAAATAATGGTCTCGCAGCATCATCTGGACTTGGAGTACCAACCATTATTGAAGAGCCCAGCAGCTCTGGATCGCAGCAGGATAATGTAAACGAGAAAGAAAGGAAGGAGCAAGACCAGCCAAAGGCTTGGGAGAAAGAAAGGGAAAGTGTGGCAAACGCGAAGCCAATGGATACGAGTCAGAAGGAAGGCGAGGAAAAGGGCAAGAAGACAGAGAACCAAGCAGGAAAACAGAAAGACAAGAAGAGGCCACCGCTGATCAAACCTGATCTCCCGAAAAGTGCTTTGGAAACCGTCATGCAAGATTTCAAGGCTGACAAGGATTCTTTGGACGTCGGCGACGACACGCTGGAATCTCTCCAACAAATCCTTGACGAGAAACCAAGTGATCTGAAAACTGAAGCAGAAGACGATGCAGAATACGAGAAGTCTATCCTGCAGAAACTTGAACTCGAAAGCTCGGGAAGCAGTGATGGCGTCGATCTCGACAGGCTGAATAAAAAACTGGAGTCCCTGACCGAGAATATCAACAAGGTGAAGAAAGGGCTTAATGGCTTGGAAGATCAAGTTTTCCGGGATGCCGCTACTCTTGCTGCAATACCAGCTTCTCCGACAGGACAGCTACCATCGAGTCATACGTGTGACAACTGTAAAACCTGCAAAGCTCACCATAATGGATTCACCTCTGCGATTTATCTCCCACGCTTATGGAGATATGACCCTAGCTCACGCCGTATTCGGCCCACTCTCCTTGGATGGTGCAGTGGGTTGTTGCTTCTGTGGTACTTCTCTGAGTCGACGATGTGTGATTACTACTGTCATCCCTTTGTTGCTGAGGCATGCGAAGGAAATTGTCTGCTTCCCGATGCTCCACGCTTTCCGTTCGTCATTCCAACAATGCTCTGGCGCTGGCTGCACCTATCGGCCATCTGGACTCCGCTCTGGGCTGTGATGGTGGCTTTCTTCAGACTCACGACCCAGCTTCTGGGGATCTCAGATGGCTATGTGGATGATACGCCCCATCGAGCGCTCAACCTTTCTGGCGAGATCCGGATACGTGGGACTCGTGTGGAAGGTTTTCCTGCGTTTGCAACCTCTAAGTATGACTTCAGCGCACCTAAGAAGCAACAGCAGGTACCGACTCAGAAACCCACTCCAATTGCTGTCCCCGAATTGGATCTAGGGTCGGATGTACGCCAGGAGGGTAAGGCCAACTTGGACGACGACTCCATGGATGATGATGAATTTATCTAGCGATGAAATACTGGGTTTTTTTTGGGATGGTAAAGTATTTGAATAGCCTTTTGTTCTTCTTGTAACTTAATGTCAAGGATGTCTGACTTGGAGCAGATATAGCTGGAATTAAACCCTGATCCAGATTGTATGTATATCATCAACTACTGACCAACACTAAGTACCCACACTTGACTACTTCAGATGTCAGTCCAGGTGGGCTCTATGGCTATTTCCACCTTTTTTTTAAAAAAAAAAAATAGGCTGCGTCAATTCACAAACGTCCTTTAAGAGACAGTATAGCACGCGCGGCGTGCCCAGTCATTTGATGTTTAGATTTTGGTTTGAATGAAGCGCTTAAATGGGCCAGAAATTGGCCTGCCTAAGATGCCACGCTTTACGGCCTTGAACAGCAATGAAAATAGCAAAAATTTAATCTTTTAGACGTCCTTCATTTTTAGTAGTGATAGTTTCAGCACCTTCTCTCTGGATTATTGCATCAACAAAGCTTTGCTTCATCCTTCGTACACGCATTATCCACATAATTGAAGGTAAGCTCCCCATCATCCACATTATTATTGCCCTGAGGATAGAAATACGGCACACTTCCGCAAACCTTGCATCTGTAACATAGTATCAGTAACCCTCCTCCAACTTCCACCTAGACAAGGAGAGAGGAGCAACATACCCATGTTCCGGAATATAGTGAGCCAGGCTCTTGATCACAGCACCATTGGTGCCACCGGTGTTCTGTAGGAACGCACAGAATCCGCCATTGCCGGTGATGCGAGCACCGGATCCGACACAGGCGATGTGCTCACCATTATTGTACCAGCGGTTGGGGTCAATGCCGTCGATGGCGCGTTTGAGCTGAAAGGCCATCTGGGTGTTGCCGAAGGTGTTGCAGTTCGCTGATCCGCGGCAGTTGATTCCGAGTGCAGCTTCGGAGGAGGACACCAGGGTGATGGCGAGGAGGAGCCCTTGGATGATGGATGGGGTGTACATGGTGGATTAATATTATATATATATATAATGGTAACAAGTCGTAAGTATAGACAGATTAGAGCGGGAGGATTATTCAATATGCTTGTCGTTTTTAGGGTTACCATCCGTTGCACGAAGTCACCTTTATATATCTTTTCGAGCTTTTACATATATTTTTCTCTACCACGAAGAACAACTACAATCTGTCTGCTATACAATCCTCCTACCCGTTTAGGAATTTGGTCAGTGAATTCAGCTGCCAAGAAAATGTCTCAAAAACTAAGAATCTCGTAATGATTATGGGTGATTAATTGATTACCCTGCAGGGCCCTGTTCTTCTTCCCAAAAGGGCGATCCCCCTTCCCTTTTTCGTCCTTAGTTCGGCAGCTGTCTTCCGGGAACGCGGACCAGATTCTAGTTCGGGCTAGCCGATCAGGCTTCCACGGGGCTGCAGATGCTTATTTGAGCTTATTGCGGTAAGCCCTATGCGGCCCGCTTTGCAGCCTAAGGTGACTATCGACGCCCCGATGTTCGTATTCCAGCCCTTTTACCCAGGAGATCCTTGATTGTCGTCAGCCATGTTACACACATGGGTGACATCGCGTTGATGCATGGTTTCAGCCTCCTTGCTGAATATGTGTTCTAGAGACCATTTTCCTAATACAGTCCACCGCGGAGCATCCAAGACCGGTATGGGAGACATTTAGTAACTTGCACATTAACTTATGGAAGCATGGTATGAGCCTAGATACGGATTTCTATAAATTGGGCTATGGTACCAGGTAGTTCAGGTCTCCAGAAAACACACAACTCTCGATACCAGCTCCCACGATCTATTTCCCAAAGAAACATCTCTCAGCATGTTGGCCACAGTATTCTTAATAGTCGCAAGTGCGCTCACTGCAAATGCCAAGCTCGGGATCAACTGTCGCGGTTCCGCAAAGTGCAGCGCATTATGGGGGCCTTCTGATGCGGCCCAGCAACTCACCAATGTGATTCAACATATCGATGTCAACAGATGGTACGTGCAGCCTATTTGCCTCTATCTAAATGCCAACCATCCGACTCACCTATGGCGAACAGGTACATGAACGGAGAGCACATCGCCTGTGTTGGCAACCAGGCCGGTAATGGCGGTGGTTATTGCGCCTTCCTGCAGAAGACCGGTGGAACCAACGGCGGTGTGATTAAGAACCTGGCTCACTATATTACGGATCATGGGTATGTTGTCTGGGAGAGTCTCTGGATTGGGAATTCGGGCACAAGTGATTAACATTGTCTGGATGTGTAGTTGCAAGCAGTGCGGTAGTGTGCCATACTTTTACCCTCAGGGTAACAACAATGTGGATGATGGCGAGCTCACGTATAACTATGTTGATGGTAAGCTGCTTCGCTTTGGCTATCGGATGATGCGTTTACTGAATGATTCAATAGATCCTTGCGCTACAGCGGGTACCCAGCTTTGTTAAGCTGGTTATAGATTTCGAGATGGCACCCTGCGCCGAGTCAAAGGTTTCCCAGACCAGCTCCGTGGGCTAAAATCTATATGCACGCCCTGGACTCAACGTAGATTTATGCTCTGACAGGAACTCTAGAAATATTTTGGTTATTCTCATAATGTAAAATTATTCTCAATTAACTAAAGATACAACGAACCCGATTGCTCTACGTAGTACTTTGTCAATCGACAGATACTTGAGAAGGAGGATATAAAGATGACCCAACCTTTGGGCTCTGGACTTTAATCTTGAAGCTCTCTAACTTTCAGAACGATTGCAATTATTATAATTGCCAAGTTCAACATATGCCTGCTGTTATTGGTGAGCCAGGGCCCATACCGTTGCATCTGGAGAAAAGAATCCTCAGTGACCACCCCTGTATCGATGTAGTAGTGATACCTATTCCCCGGCTTCCCAAAGGTAATATATATTTCGTTAGCATCTTGGCTAACAACCAGGAGACTTTATGAATCAGCAACTGGCTGTTTAGTCCAAGCCAATACAATGCAATGACTTACTGATTGTTAAAGAGTCTTGAATCCTCCTTATTTCTTTTCAGGGTGCCGACCGACTGTGCTGACTCTTGCATTGGTATCTTTATTCCCTTCGCCGTGGTCAATCAAAATTGGTGCTTCCTGACTTCTATGATGGCATAGATATGACGAGTAATGGCACTCCAGAGACCACCGTCGGTGAAGACAATATAGTGTGCCTTGTTAAACCTGGGAGAAAACTGTAATCGTTTCAGTATCCAACCGGACACGAGCGGCCCTGCGAGGTTTGAAACGGCTGCAAGGAACAAAATGAGGGCTCCATTGACTATGGCCGCATCCTCAGCTTTGTATTCAGTTGGATCGGTTTTGATATCTACATGAATATAGTAACTTGTTAGGTCTAAGTAAGCTCTATTTTGCAATGATTCAACTGACCTGAGACAGAAGGCCTCGATATGCCAAACATCTCTGCGGCCTTCCTTTTCAACCTAGTTCCACGGGATAGTGTGTGTGACGCTCCGTGGAGACCCCTTTCTATACGGACAAGGCATTGCTGCTGGAAGTTAAGAACCGGAATAAAGGATCCGATCCAGCCCAGCTGTCATCTGTGTCGCTGAGTGTCTTGCCATTTTAGCCCACCTGCAGAGGACAACCAACAAGTGTGGATAGTGGGTGCAAATAAGTAGTATGACTAGGTTAGGGGTGGGAAAGTCACTTGACATTTATGTCTATCCCGTCACCCAAGCAATTCCTTTTGAGCGAGTACATCACCCGCGTAAAGAACAAGTGGTTTTAAATCCTCTCTGCAATAATGCCATACAGACTAGAAGATAAAATGGCAACGGCCTGCACCATCCTCAATCGCGGGTCAATTAATAGCCAAACCTGTAAATCTACAACTTGGCCTTCTCATAGTATTGCTTCTGCAGTTCTTTTTCACCCTCCATCCTCCATCCAGCACTCTTGCGCAATAGCTCATCAACCTCCTCGTCAGTCAAGGAAACAGCCTTATCCAACGGGATCTCTCGAGTCGACCGTAACTTATACCCAATGTACGTTAAATTACTGGATGGCTGAACATGGCCTTCAATCGCATCCGCGCAGAACCGAGACATGCCATCGAAGAAGCGCTTCCCGGCTGGCGTCTTGACCATGAGAAGACCGAAACAATGCGGCATGCCTTCGAATTGCTCGACCACAACCGGCACCCCAACTTGGTACATTTTGCGAGCCAGAAGGAGTCCTTCGTCCGAGAGGCCCTCTTCGCCCATGTTCATGTAAATTGGCGGCGAGCCTTTCCAGAGTTCTTTGCGTGCTGCCAGAGGCGATACGAGCGGGTGGATGGCTGCGTTGGCATTGGAGAACAGGTCGACTCGCGGCGGCTGACAGGGCCAAATGGCGTCGGCAGGAATATCGGGGGGCTGGTAGAGTGTCTCGGGAACTTGGGACGGCGGGGCAAGATAGTCGTATAGCGCATTGTTCACGACTGAGGGCATGGATCGTGTGACATCACACCAGGGTGAGCTCATGGCTACTCCGGCGGGCAATTCAATCGGGATCTCCTGCCCGTGGAAGCGGATGGTCGGGGAGACGCGGCGCAGCGTCAGAAGCGTCTGGAGAAGCACCAAGCATAGATTCCCACCCGCGGAGTCGCCTGAAAAGATGATCTTCTTTGCCGGCACGGGCTCGTGGAGAGAGCCTGGGGGCGGGGCAATGAGAGACAGATACGCGACCAAAGCATCCACGAGAGCAGAGGGGAAGGGGTGCTGCGGGGCGAGACGGTATCGCACCGACAGAATGGGCGCACCGGTCCTCTTAGACAGATGAGCGAGTGGGATCCGATGGGTGCAAGGATCCATTAGGCTGTTGTAGTCAGCTTTATGAGCAAGCAAGCAGGGAACGGGGTGGATATGAGGAGAATGCAGGAAGACTGACAAGTAAGCCCCTCCGTGAAAATACAGGATGACCGTGTCGGATTGCGCTTCTTTCCGCAACTCCTGATACTTGGCTTCTTCCGAGATCTCAGGCTGCGGTGCGTTCTTATTCACACCACTCCGGTAGCCGGTCCACTCAGCCTCAACCGGAACCACACCGGGGATATCGAAGGTCTCGCCGCCCAGTTTCAGATCCTCAAAAGCTTGGAACACGGCTTCTTGTACCTCATTCTCTGGCGGAGGCAATGTCACTTTCGAAATCCACATAGGACCCTTGATGCCCGGGTCACGCATGCTGCCTTTCTGCTGTTTGCCGACTGGGGTCGTCGTGAAGGCAATAAAAGAGCGGATGATGGCGACGGTTAATTCTGTCCGCAGGTCTTGCTTTCCCGACACGGGGGACAAGCGAATGGTATGAAGAAACAAGGTCTTGAGGATGAGGGGGATCCTCACCACCATTGCCTTCAAAAGAGCGATAGGACTCCCGAGAGTACTCATGGCGCCGACCAACTTGCCTGCAACACTCCCGTATAAAAAGTACGAAGTTGAACGAGTCTCGGCCTGAAACAACAACAAAGAATGGCTACGGATTAGCAGTAAATCAAAGGCACCAAGAGAAGCCAGCAAGATGAAGAAAAGGAAAGGGAGGGAGGAGTCCGAGAAGCGGAGAGTGAAGAGATCGCCGCCTGTCTCGCAAGGGATGCTTAAACGGTTTCTCATCTTCAGGGCGAACCTCGGTATACTGGGGCCTCGATGGGTCCCACCGAAAGGTAAATCCTAATCTGATTGATTGATTATTGGGATTAGTCTACTTGTTTTTTTATGCAACTTTTATGCATCTTCTTATACAGAAATGACATCATAGCTTCTGGAAGTCATGAGATGAGAATCAAGGATAACATATATATATGTATAGGATACTAGTCATCCTTTATCACTCGCTGTGTTTACCCTTGAACCCAGCTTTAGGAAGTTGGGTCGGGCTCTTTAGCTTCCGTGGTCGTCTTGCTCGGTGTCTTCTTCACTGGCTCCGCTTCTTCTTCAGAGCCAGACTCTCGAGGATAGAGGATCTTCTGGTAGACCTGTTGCTCTTCCCCCTTCAACCCCACACCTGAAGGATCTCTCCGGATCAGAAAATGTTGGACTTTAGCTTCCGGTGATGGCATCTGCTTCACAGTATTTTCCCGCCGTCCCGCCAGGAGTCGCATAGTTTCCTCATTGAGCTGCTGGAGTCGATCGTCATATCCGATACTCAGTTTGTTGATCCAGGATGCTTGCAGCGCTCCTCCCAGCAGGGTTAGTAATATAACCAATCGCGCAAAGGTGCGATGGTCAACCATCGTTTGCTGCTTTCCATTGTAGCGATTCTGCCATCGCTCCCAGTCTTCCCAAGTTGCATTAGCATAGATAGGACTCCAATCCCGCGAGCCTGGTCGAGCCCAGGGCGGGTGTGGACCTTGCGGGTGGAGATTCCATCCAGCACCGGACAGATCGTAAGCCGCCCGCCTAGATGGATCGGATAAGATCTCATGGGCTGTAACTACAATATGGTATCTGTGTACCCTCGTTTCGGGAGAGAGATCTCTGCATAGCGGATGATCATTGCACGGTCGATCCGGGTGGTAAATCTTGACTAGTTCGTAGAACCGGTGCTTCGAATATGGAGCATTCCGGTCTTGCTTGAACACATCATAAGGAGTAAAAGAGGAGGAGGATGGCCAGGAGAGGTCATCTTCCCGGAAACCATCAGCAGTGGCATAACACCGATGCGGAGGGAACCGCCCGGGGCGTGGATACGGTGGTGATAGGGGGCATGACGGATTTAGCACCTGCAACCCGCCGAAGCAGAAGACATGAGGTTTCTTAAACATGGCCGCATGTTTTCAAAGGAGGAGGCGTCAGTTACTCCTCCTAGGGAATAAGAGGGGATGTGATACGGAAGAGAGGCGGAAAGTCCATTTCATTGCAGAACTTACTAACCAGCGGATCCACCGGCGATAATCAGTCATCACGTGCCCCCCGCCGCCATCATTCAGCTCCTCGAAGGCCCTGAAGCAGAGATCCAGCAAATTCCCACCCGGTCAAGTGAACCAATCTCACTCGACACGTCTGACCATGCCGGAATCGCGAGACGACTACCGCGATCGGTCGCGACGCCGATCGCCAGCCAGTCCCCCGCATGCGAAACGTGAGCGACGACGAAAAGAGGACGAGGAAGACGAAAGTAGTGAGCGACGTCGTGACGATCGTCGGAGCTCTCGACGAGATAGCTCACGACGCCGGTCATCCCGCAGCCCTTCAGGCCGGAGCAGCCGCAGAAGAGACGAGGATCATCGCCGCCGGGAGCGGAGGGATCGAGCGGATAATTCGGACGACGATCGGAGAAGACGTCGCCATCGTTCACCGGAAGAACGTCGCCATCGACGCCATCGCGACCGGGATACACACGATGGTGAAGAGAGGTCCTCGAGAAGCTACCGGACTAAATCCCGTTCCCGCTCACCCACAAGGCGCTCGCATAGTCCCTCGTCACGCGATCCTGTGCGCTCTAAGGGCGCCTTGCCTTCTCAACAAGACGCTTACACATCGGAAGTAGCTCAGAAGGACTCATCCGCCCCTCCACCAGAAAAGGAGAAGCCCAATTTCGCCAACACCGGGCGCTTGGCGGCTGAGAGCAATACTGTGAACGTCAGCGGAGGAGGCACCGTGGTTCTCAAATACCATGAGCCTCCGGAAGCCCGCAAACCCCCCGCTAAAGACCCCTGGCGTCTCTACGTGTTCAAGGGGGACGATCTTCTTGAGGTGGTCGAACTGAATGAGCGCAGCTGCTGGCTTATAGGTCGAGAGAACCTGGTGGTGGATTTCCCTCTGGAACACCCGAGTTGCTCCAAACAACACGCCGCCCTCCAATTCCGATACGTCGAAAAGCGAAACGAGTTCGGCGATCGAATTGGGCGTGTCAGGCCTTACCTCATTGACCTCGAGAGTGCCAATGGCTCGGCAGTCAATGGGGAGAAAATTCCCGACGGACGATATGTTGAAGTGAGAGACAAGGACGTGCTCAAATTTGGATTGAGTACCCGAGAATACGTTCTCATGCTAGCTCGGACGGAATGAGCCCCGAAGTGCTTGGAAACCTTGCCATCCATACGCGGGCTCTACAGCAGTGGGGTTTAGATCACAATACTAATATTGTACATTATAGGAAAAGATTATGCGAAATCGTAAATACATGCGTGCAGCAGTCGTTCTAGTCATTCCGGGTCCTCAGTCACTTCTTTTCGAGACTCTTAGAACTTGCCGACCGTCTCCTTCGCTTTACCCTTGGCTTCGCCTAGAGTTTCTTGGGCCTTGCCCTTTGCTGAGCCAAGGGTCTCCTCGGTCTTGCCCTTTGCAGATCCCAATGTTTCTTCCGCTTTGCTCTTGCCCTGGCCAGCAAGCTCCGCAGCATCGCCCTTGAGCTCGCCCTTGTTCTTGTTGGCGGCGCCTTTGATCGCGTCTGCTACTTGTTCTATTTGAGGAATTCAGTCAGAATCCAGTCGCACAAGGCCACATGGAGAGGTTGCGATTGCTACATACCGCCCTTCTCGATTCCCTTCACTGCTGCACCGGAGAGAACGTCGTCGGTTTTCTTCAGGGTATCCTTGGCTGCTTCCACGGGACCCTTTTGCTTTGCTGCCGTGACCGAGATAGAGCGGGCACCTCCTACCCGTAGAGACGGAGTAGCTGTGGAACGGACAATGGCGTTCAGAGACCGGGGAGCAACACGGGTGATGAAAGACATGGTGGTTCAATGGGTTGATGTCGGAGTTCAACTGTAAGATCAAGCAATGTGGTAGATGGCAAGTCGTCTCGGTATCTAGAGAATATGATTGTTTCATGGAACTTCCAACTATCAGCTCCTTTTTTATAGATACTCGACTTTCTCATTTCCAACGTTGTTCAGCGTCATTGGCGACGTCATAGGTCACTGACGTCGTTAAACGGTCAGTGACTTGCCTAACCGGGCTTAGTGGGTCACAGGTGATTGGCGGCCAAACAAGTAAATGATGGAACTTGGCCTTCATTTCTACTCGGAACATGTCAGATACCGGAGTTCTCGATGGTTCTTTACGGAGATCTTAGTCACTATTACCAGTCGTTCGTGGACTACTACCCAGGAAGAGCCCCAGAAGCTCGTGAGGTTCTCGGAAAGGCATGTTGTTGGCCTAAGGCACCAGTGCATGCAAGCCCTAACTCCAAGTCTTCCGCCCGTTACTTGAGTCTCTAGAATGACTTTTATGGTTGGTACAGCAATGCAGAAAGGCCAAGCCAAGGCCATTCAACTATAATCATACCTTGAAGCGCCACATCTGGCTGTACACAGTTAACGAGTTGAATCTGACTGGCGAAGACAAACGAAACCTTCGCTCTCCGAACGAGGCTAGCCCTATAGGAAAGCATTCCACGAAGGCCCACCAAATTAGAGTACGGGGGCATGGTACTAGTAGTAGTAGTACCGGCTATCCTGAAGAACTGGAGGAGACCCGCTGGATACCCTCCAATCGGAAACCGTCTGGCACAAAGCTTGGAGGGCATGATGCTTCTGCCTAAGCACGACGTTGCACTCGATTAAGTAACGGGTCGACTGCGCCCTGCGGCAGACTCGAACGTCCTCGTATTTCCAGTTCATCGCCTCCAATCAGCCCAATCACATCCCGTGGATGCTGAACCCCAGGGGACATCATAACTGTAGCCTAGAAAAGCAAGACAGGAGAGGAATGGTCTGTCTATATAACACACAAACACATCCGCGTCCCGTCAGACCTTGTAGCAGACAAGGAACATCCCAGGAAACACTCCATCCCCAACCCTAAGAATACACACGACATAAAGAACAAGAATGGATCAACCCGTCCAGCTCCTCTCCTACCAACGACTCAAATCAAAGAGCACCTTCATTATCTCCCTGCAGCAGGGGAACGGCAGCGCCACCCCCCTCTACGAAGTGGCATGTCTATCCTCGACACCGAACCTCTCCATCTGCCGCCTCCAGCCGGCACCCCAGCCGCAGCCACCATATGGCTATCCACCAGCACCACCACATCCAACCTACTACCAGCACCAGCAACAACAACAACAACAACAACAACAACAACAACAACAACCATACCCTCTGCCAGGCCCATACCCACCCCAACAATACCCACGGTACAACCCCCCACCTACCAAAACAACCATCGGCACCGTCAGCCTCTCCTCCATGTCCTCCAAAATCACCCTCTCCATCCACCACATCCCCGAACTCAAAATGAAGCGTCGCGACTTCCTCGCCTCCGGCCACCAGTTCTCCCACCCCCGCTACGGCACCCTCGAATGGAAAGAAAGCGATCTCCTCGAGAAACGCTTCAAGCTCGTCGACTCGAACAAGACCGTGCTGGCCCGGTTCGATAAGTGGAAATTGCCGGACCACCAGCGACTGCAGCAGCAATCGAATTCGTCCCTCTGGGGCGGTTCCTCCTCCTCGTCGTCGAAGAAGAAGACGAAGAAGAAGGCGTGGGCGTTCCAGGTCTATGTCAATGCGGATCCGGAGCTGTTGGATTGGATCGTTGTGAGTGGGTTGGGGGTGGTTGAGTATCGCATTAACTCGGATAAGGAGTTGGAGGAGGAGCTTTTGGGAGACGACGACGATGATGATATTTGGTCGGCTTTGTTCGGGTAGCATTCTTGATTGATTGATTGATTGCTTGATTTTTTTTTCTTATCTATTTTGCTTGCTTCTAGTGATGGTCTTTGAATATAACTAGTAATTTTTTTTGTGATCTGTGGAGATGATTATGGATATTTTGTTTCTAGGATGTTGGGCTGTAGTTAGGGTTAATGTGCAGCGCTGAGCCTTCTTCCACATCGGGTTGGAGATTTACAGTGATATATAAATTTAGGATCGACTAACACACAACGCTTTCCAGGGCATTACCTTGCATAATCAGTAAAACGAACAGGGAGAAGCAATAACATACGCGGTTGCACCCCTCAACGTAAGATATAGCTAGGATGCGTTCTCGAACAGTCCGGATCACTTCCCAGCGCCGCGCAACTTAGTGGCAAGGATGTGTGTGGTGTGTGTGTCGCACCTCCAAAAGACTCATTAGTCGATGGAGCCCTTGTATATGGTATGACAAGGATATCTATAGTGGAGGTATTTAATATGTAGAATAGGCAGAGAGAGACATTCATTGGGTGTCGCTCTGTTGGACTGGGGCAACGTGTTGTCTACGAACGTGACACTAGGGCAGTTAGCTCCCGGTGCCCTATCTGGACGCGGTAAGGAGAGCAGCAGATCCTAATCATAGGGGTTGATGCTAATCCCCATCGTTAGGATCGGGCAACTGGGGGTAGTATTGGGTCGGTAAGCACTTCATGAGCAATCAGGAAGAACAAGAGAAATTAAGGAACACGGAATGGACTCCCGGGAGCATTGGTAGGGGACCGATATTCCAGCGGAACCCTAACGGCGCGCACTCCCGAAACCAATCTCCTTGCGATAGGTTCCCTAGTGATACGAGCTTGGGCTCTCCGGTCAAGCCACTAAATGAACCCTGTTGTCTTAGGAGAGAAAGACCCTCGTCGCCTTTCAAACACACTAGTCCATTGGAACCAATGGACTTCAGCCCTGGAGCGCCGACTTTCTTTGGTCGGTGGGACCTGCTCGCCCCCTCCCCTCTGGCAGATCTATTTATTGCCAGTCGTTTAGCCGCATAAGTAACGTTCATTGTCACCCGGTTCATCTTCCGGTCCGATCTAGTCAAATAAATAAATCATGAGACCCCCAAAGGACATCATAATCTATTCTTTCCTCTCCCTCCCCCTCAAACCATGGCCCCCTCCCGACCACAAGGCCGGCGGCGAACGGCGCTCCTTGCACTGGGTCTGGCGGCCATCTTCTTCGGGCTCTTCTCCCACTATCGGTCACACTCAGAAGAATACAGTCATGTCAGCTCAGGCACCCACGGCGAGTTCTGGAGACAGTTCCAACCCCTATTGATACAATGGGGACCCGGCTGCGATCCCCCAGAGCGACTTGCCAAGGCAGACTCGGTCGGCTTTGATCCCAAAAACACCGACCAGCCACCCAACCTCACCGGAATGCCCGACGAAGACGTCCTGAAAATGAAACACGCACACAGCAAATTCGTGCACGCCATCGCCAAGGAGCCCCCAGCACTGGCCTACCAACCAGGCACGCGGGGGATAGTCTCGACCGCGGGCGGCTCGTATCTACCCGTGCTCGTCATCTCCCTCCGGATGCTGCGCCAGACGGGCTCCAATCTGCCCATGGAAGTATTCCTGGCCGACTGGGACGAGTACGACGCTACATCTGCCAGGTAGTGCTACCGGCCCTGAACGCCAAATGCGTCCTGCTCTCGGAGATCCTGGACACGGTCCCGCACAGCAAAACCAAGATCGAGAAGTACCAGTACAAGCCGTTCGCCATGCTCTTCTCCTCCTTCGAGGAGATCCTCTTCCTCGACGCGGACGCGTTTCCTCTCCAGAAGCCGGAGCGGGCATTCACCAGCGAGCCCTTCACCTCCAAGGGTCTGATCACCTGGCCGGATTTCTGGGGCCCCACGGCCTCGCCGCTGTACTATACCATCGCGTCGCAGGAGAGACCCGCACCGAACATCCGGCAGTCGACGGAATCGGGCGAGGTGTTTATCTCGAAGCGCTCGCATCTCAGGACCCTGCTGCTCGTCGCCTACTACAACTACTGGGGTCCCGGGTATTACTACCCGCTTCTCTCGCAAGGCGCAGCCGGCGAAGGCGACAAGGAGACCTTCCTCGCGGCCGCGACGGTGCTCAACGAACCCTTTTACCAGGTCAGTGAGCCCATCCGCGCGCTGGGCCGTCATACGAACGATGGATTCGCCGGCTCGACCATGGTTCAGTATAGCCCGATGGAGGACTACGCCTTGACGACCAAGGGCGAGTGGCGGATCAAGGGGGCCAGCGTTCCGCCGCCGAAACCGTTTTTCGTGCACATTAACTTCCCCAAGTTCAATCCCGCCACGGTATTCTCGGACAACGGGCCCGTGATGAAGGAGGATGGCAGTTATACGCTGGCGTGGACGGCTCCGGAGGAAGTGATTGAGTCGTTTGGGCCGGATCTGCAGCGTCGGCTGTGGGGGGAGATTCGGTGGACGGCTTGTGCGCTTGAGGGTAAGAGTATTAGTTGGAAGGGGCAGACGGGGATCTGTGAAAAGGTTGAGGATTATTGGAATACCATCTTCCGTTAATGTGGGAGGATGTTTCATTGATCCGCTGGGACTGTGGAGCTTCGATGAAGCGAAATTGTACAAAACGAAGGATGATACGGGCCTGTTTGGGCATGCTTGTGCTGTGCACAAGAGAAGTAATTGCATCGGGCTCATGATGTGCCCTCTCGTGGGCTAGATGATGATTTTCTATTCAATATGCACCTCTATCCGGGAATATATACCAGAGATTGAGAGATTTTGACCATGGGGTCGGAAAATATGCAATGTTTCATTAGTTGATGCTATATGATCTGGAATGCTTAGTTGTATATGCGGTACCGGGACAGTCCAGCCTTCTAAACAAAACCGAGAACCACAATTCGTGTATATGCAATCATGATCATCACTTGTTATCTGCGAACGCCGTCTCATCTAGCCAATACAACAACTCTTTTAGACCCTCAATCAGAGTTGGCATCGGGTCGGGTTCGGGTTCAATATCCAGGTGTAAGAGATAGAGCCAGGGCACCTATATAGTATACCGCCGTTACAACCACGCGATCCTAGTAGCTTGGCCCGATTAGCGGTCTCCGACCCCTGAAGGCCCGGCCAATAGTATTAGTAGTTGAGAAGAAGAAGGCGCTTGAGATGGTCGATAAGGGTCGTCCATAGAATTGAGTATCTATCGGAATGGCATCCGGCCCTCAGTAGGCTACGGATGTGTAGCTGATACAGCATCATCCTGCCCATCTTTCCCCTGAGATCACAACAATAGTAAAGGAGGAATATGTGTTTAGCTTCTTGAGTCTCGTCGAAAACATCACTCGTGTGGCAATACATTCAGGCGCAGACAAGGACGCTTGGAATATTAGCGCCAACCACCCTTAAACTGGTGGTGGTCACATGGTCGGTACTAGCAGTGAACACACTTTCACAGCCTTCTGCTCACACGCTAGTTCTACCCTGGAGTATCAATAAGCGCTGCATTTCCCCTAAGGCTCCACCCCACGAGTTTGGTTCTTATGGTTGTAATTTAAACACCGAACGCTGGCTACGGTGTCTAGTCAAAGCCGTTAGCGCAGTTATGGGATATGTCAAGCCAATTAGCTGACATTGGACCCTGCTCGCAGGCCAAGTGAACGAAGACTCTCATTCCTCTTTAGTAAAATACAGTGCTATAAACAACGTGCATCATGAGGTATTCCACGGGATACTCATCCAGAATATCTGGAACGAGTGCGAGCCAGTCAGGCTTAAATCTGCAGGAGATGGTTGCATTGCAGAAATCCCAGTATTCAGGGTACCAGCCGGAAATTTCCCAGTCTATGATTGTAATTTTGAACTTTGGGCTTTCACCATCATGAGATTCAACTTCTTGGACCATAATGTTCTTCGGTTGCAGATCTCCATGGGCAAAAACAGTCCGGTGGCTGTGCAGTGTGCTATCAACCATTGTTTGCAATAATCGAATATACTGAGGCGATTCTGTCTGGCGCAACCTTTCTAGAATTCCACGATTCATTTCCTTCTGGCTTGGAAAAGGGCCGGAGATCAACGGGTTTTGTTCTTTCGTCCAGAAGACACCGTCATGATAAGGCCGGCGATTCAAGGTACCCAGATAATCCGGAGGTGGAATGTTTCGGAGATCAATCATTGCGTCCTTAACGAGCTTGCAGATGATGGTTTTCTGGGAGGGCGTAAGAGATGGTAGCAATTTCTGAAGGTTGTCGCCGTGGACGTACTCCATAACGATAAAAGTCCGATTAGTCTCCGGATCAATAAAAGCCTGGTAGACCTTCGGCACCGGCACTTTACTGTTGGCCGCAAGGAATCTCATGTTTTCAGCCTCCGAGAGTGGAATACCATTGCCGAATTTGACGGCAAAATGCTCCTTCACCCGAACAACTTTGGCTGAATTGTCAGGCATGCTGAGAACGTCAGTTGCCGCTTCGATCTCAGCAATGGTTGGGAGGCCAGTGGGCTCAGCGACTGTCATATTAGGCATTGTGTTTGTCGACACTAGGCGTAGGAATAGGAATGAATTTAAAGGGAGAAACGGACTTGTGTTTATTTTGTACTTACCTCAGCTAGCTCAGGCTCTCTGGTTTTTATACAGCGGCTGCTTATATAAAGAGATTATATCCATAAATTAGACCTACTTTACAGCTCTTCTCCCAGAGAGTCTAAGTTCAGATAATTATATATTTCCAAAATTATACCAAAATTGACTAAAAATATAGATTTAGATTTTCAAAGAGATCTAGAATTTTAGATATAGCTATATTCTATATCCAATAATAAAAAAATAAATCTAAATCTCTAGATTTACTATAGAAATATATATTTAAAAAAAATATATATATCTCTTAATCAGCTATCTATAAATATAGACAAAGTCAGAATACTAAAATAGTCAGAACTGACAGAATTAAAAATCAGAGATTTCTCTAATTTTTAAACTACTACTAACAGAGCTAGATTTTAGTATAGTAAATTAGATATATTCAGAATAATAGAATTAGATCTATAGATTAAAAAGATATAAAAATTATAGTAATGTAACGGCGGTATACTATATAGATGCCCCCAGGGCATTCGGGATCGTTGATCCCGAATTATATGACCTTTTGGCCTTGTGGAATAGGGTGCCCTGGCTCTATCTCTTACACTGAGGCAACAAGGAGTAAGGCAACCGCCGTTACAGATAATCAGGAGATATTGTTATCTGAGATAACCGCCGTTATACTAGATCAGTTAAGGAATTTTATATCTTAATCTAATCGAGGCCGATTAGATTAGATTATGGTTAGGTTACAGCGGTTAGATTATGCTACTCTAACTGAGAACCACAATTAGTGCATATGCAATCATGATCATCACTCGTTATCCGTGAACGCCGTCTCATCTAGCCAATACAGCAACTCTTCTAGACCCTCAATCATCACTCGGGTATATACGTCTCTTGGTCTTTTCACTCTTAGCGTTGTTTCGTGTTTATTATTTGATTCGCCTGGGAGAATGCTTCCTGAGCATCTGATATGTGTCCTTCATGTTGCAAAGTCACCAATTTACCCCAAGCCCGTCAAATCCAGGCCGAGAAGGGGAGCTGCCACTTCGAGCACGCATACCCTGCAGCTCTTGTGGCTGGAGGCCGAGCTCATGGTGAACCAGGGGGCCTGACCGGTTGGCGTGATAGAGGCTATAAGGTACAGCGGGCTGCACCGTCTGAGCCCCGTATACTCCGTATCCCCCAAGCCTTTGGCGAGCATCACGCACGTCTACTCGATGGGCGCCAAACTGCAAGGTCGGCGGCGGCTCAGGATCCCAAGCGGTAGCTGCGCCAAGACGTTCGTCCAACGGGGGGATCGGTCTCAAATTTGTTTGAGCCGGGGGAGCACAGGTAATATCCGCTTGAAGCGCACTCGGAATTCCTCGTGGAGGAATATCTCGTATCCAGCTTCCAGTATTGGAAAGGGTTTGTTGCTGAGGCAGGATATGAGATATACCAGGTGGTATCGCAGTTTGCACATTCGAGGGCATCGGAGAGAGCCTGGGGGGATAACGAACTGGCTCGGTGGCCCAAGACTGATGGGACTGTGCCGATCCACCTCGAGACATCGGTTCAGGTGCCGGATCTGATGTATATCCAGTAGGTGCCTCCGCAGCCACAGAAGATGGTGGAGATGCGCCGGGCATGATGGCAGACGGATGCGTTATTGGCTTAAAGCTGGCGAGCGGCTGACTCACACGCACATCTTGAGTTGTCGCGCTCACTCGACGAGAATAGGTGACCTCAACATTATTGTCGTACGGAAGAGGAGGCAGGTAGGTCAGAACAGAAGGGGTGCTTGCGGACATGTCTATAGGGGCCATTGCTCTTACCGTAGACATGTGTCGAGAACGGTACTGAGAATCATGCGGTGTCCTCAAGTCCAAGGCGTTTAATTGATGCGTGAGATATCCTTGGTCTGGCTCACTGTATGTTGATCGACTCATTGGGTCTAATTTGAGATCAGGAGGTAATGGGGGCATCGGCGCGTTGCCCAATCGGCTATGAAGGGAGCCACCGGAGGATTTACTTTTCAGTCTTAGGAGTTTGGGACGTGTCTGTCCACCAGGCGTCGATGATGACCGCTGTTTCGATGATGAGGTAGCACCGTCCTGGGTACGCCTAGCAGCCACTGTAGCATACGTTGGTACGTTTTCCTTATGGAGCAGAAGCCTATCATTCACTGCCTTCCCGAACTTTTCGTGAGCTGACGGTGGGCTTGCGTTATGAACGGCAGTTAGTGCCTCGGATGCAGAAATGATGGAGCTGCTTCGACTTCCTTTCTCCAGGATACTACTCGATGCGCTTCTTCCTTCGACCGGGAATACTCTCAGAATAGGAGCCGCTGGCTTGATACCCCAGGCGTTGCGTGGGAACTTTGGCCTCTGTTTCGAACGCCTTTCCCTGCTTGCTTTGAGCCTGGGAGACTTCTCTACTACCTGCCATTCTTGGTCATCTGTAGTATGTGCAGCACTGGAAGAGCGTGAAGACTTTGGTCTCTCCGTTGCCTGACTAAACTGTGACAGTGCCGGGGAGGTGCGATGAACAGCTTGTAGCCCTTCGCCGTCAGATTCATACCCTTTCTCATCATCTCCCTTGGACCATCGGAAGATGTGAGGGAGAAACGGCTTCAGGTTGAAATGGGGTGGTGACACTGGCATCTCTTCCGGTGATTCAACTTTCGGCTCCACCATATCACTGAATTCCCATGTTAAGTTTCGCGACGGCCCTTCATCTGTCGCAGACTCGGGAACAGACGAAGAAGAACTGCTCGACCGATCAAAGACTGATCGCTGTTTGCGAACGATTTCCTGTGAAGAACTTGGCGAAATCCTCTCTATCTCGTTACTGATACTCCTCATGATTTGTCCGAGGTCCTCCCGAGCTTCACGAAGCGTCTTTGGCTCCTTTGAAGATTTCTTGGGAAAGTTCCCCAGCAGCCTTGACGCATGCATTTCATATTCCCGATAGTCTTTTACTAAGCCATAGTCATCAACGCGGTCCATCCGCTTCTTTGCGTGTTCATAGGACATGCAGAAGATGCGGGTGGCAACCACCAGCCAGGAATCATAAAAGCCAGCATCCGAGTTAGCTGCATTGGCAGAAAAGGACTTCTTTCGTTCCTCGTCCATGATCTTAAGCTCATCTCGACAGAAGCCCTGTACAACGCTATGGATTTTGATCAGGTCAATAGAGCCGGAACTCTGATAGACAGAGAAAAACGCATCTTGGCTACTTTCTGTTTGCGATTCCGATAGATCGGGAGCAACTGCCGCCATGTCTAAGATCTCACCCTTTTCAGATCTCGGCGATAGCGCTTTTGCCTGGAGCGCATATGCATCTGTGGTTCTTTCTATGAGTCCGTATCGGATAAGGATCCCCAAGGTAGTGTCAATATCCCCTTGCTCACCAGGCCGGCTGCCGGTTAGGATTTCAACGTGCCACGTCTCCAGTGCAGCCTTTCCCAGGTTAATCAAGCCAACGGGGACATGATGGCCGAAAAATGACAGGATATTGATCAAATTCAACGCTTCGAAATGCCCCATTCGATATAGATCATGCATAATGCTGAGAAATGGCTCTGCGAGTTTCTCGTCCGTCAAATGGGAATTGACGTGATATTTGTCGATAGATTTGGATGTCGCACTGAGACGGTGACTGATTGCATGGATAGCCAGAGGGAGACACTCATAGTGGTTTACCAGTTCCGTAGCTTTGCGGATTTGGCTCGGGGTTGGCTTTCTGATGCCAAGGTCTTTAAAGAAAAGCTTACATGCGTCTTCAACCTGGAGAGGTTTAATCTGCAGGCAGTATGGCTCATATAAGCGTTGCTTCTTGCGCAACGTCTTGTCCACAGATGTGTAGATAATACTACAGTTTTTGTTGAAGGGAAGGAATTGTCTGAAATGATTGAGGTCGTCGTGGTGATCGAATGAGATCCCATCAAAAATTAGGAGCCATTCTTCACGCACTTGTAGCCAGTTTCGAACTGCTTCTACATGCTTCTGGGGCTGTTGCACGTCCTGAGCTTCAGTCAACATAGCTGCCTGTGCAATATCCCAGAAACACTTGGCGGTTGATTCGCGCGACTTCGCATCGACCCAGAAGATACCACCGGGGTACTTTTCGCGTTGGCTCCAGACATATTGGCGTGCGAGGTGTGACTTTCCTGAACCAGGAACTCCGCAGATAAGAACGGCCATGAGGCGCTCTGCTCTGTTCTTTGCCTTGTACAGCCTAGAATGGAGTATTTCAAGCTCTTTCTGCATTCCAAAAAAGGCTGCGTTTGGATGGAACCCCGGCGGCACCACAAATAGCTCCCTTTGAGGTGCTGTAAGGGTTACGCTTCCAGCTATGTCTGATACAGGAGATTGTCTTCCTGTGTTTGGGGCTAGGCTGATCAGAGGAGGAACGATATTACCTAAGAACCAGAGAAGTCAGCATAATCTGACTGCAACTTCGTTGACTTGCCTTATACGATGGAACATTATAATACAGGAACTCATCAAACATAAAGATCACATCGCCTAGGGGCGCAAGAGAAAAGCAACAAAACAACTAAATGCATGACATCAATGTAAAATCGATGGGATGGAAATATCCCGGGCGATATAGTTTCCCTTTTTAACTCTTTTTCTTTTTCTTTTTCTTTTTTTTTGTTTTTCTTGTTTCCTTCAGATTTTTTGTCCACCGCTATCACCCAACTTCCCTCACGCACGTAGAGATAATAGCGAATCTTAAATGTGCTTACTAGCATATAAAATCTCTGGGGGCTCCTCGACCTCATATTCCTTCATGGTAACAGAAGACGTAGGGGGGGTATTCTCAGGAAGAAATTGTGTCCTACCAATTTTGCGGAGATCCGGCTCACTCCCCTCCATGTGCGAGGTGCTGTCTGGCCTCTCTGGTTCCTGTTAGCTTTGTGACTACTAGAAAGTTGCGGCTATGCCACCACCTAAGGCTGGGGATGATGCTGAATATGCTTACCATTCCTCAGAAGATCCTTGAGCTTATTTTGTGTTGCAGCCCTCCGGGTCTGTTCCTCCTCAGCCCACCGGTCCAAGATAGTAGCCGGTGCATCACGGGAGTATCGTAGGAGAGCTTCTGCAACTGCCTCATAGCCAGGCGCGTTATCGTCCTCGAATTTACACATATGCCGATGATCTGCTTCAATACCCATGCGCTCTACGCCTTCTGCATACGGCGCGGCCGAGCTCTCATCCACTATCAACTCTCGAGTCCCCTTAACATCAGTGGAAAGGGTCTCATGAAAGAAGTAGATATGAAATCTACTCATCATGTCGGCAAATAAACTGTTGATATTCTGCAGCGTTTCATTATTCGTTCTCAAGGCTTTGACAAGCTGGGAGGACGTTTCCATGTATTTTTTCGGCAGAACCGCACTGCAGATATTCTGCAGTAATAGGCCCCATTTTGCGATATCTGAGCCGTTGTGAGGCGTTCCGAGGAAGAGGATTCCATACGTGGAAACGTAGATGGACCGAAGATGCTGGATTTTCGCATCCGATACGTTTTTACAATAAATCAGAGCCCGTTTAACCACCAAGCCACCGAGTGAATGACAGACAAAGATGATAGGGCGGTCCGAACAGCTCCGCAGCTAGATATAAGGGAGGCTGTTAGCAACCAGGTTAGGTGGTAAAGTAGGGCCAACTACGTCAGAGCATAGAACCCCAATACACTGCAACAAAGTCGAGTCACTCACATTACGATTCGCCGCCAGGCCCGAGGCAAGCGTCTCGGCATGATGATGAATGCGATCTCTCGAAGCGCCGTCGGTGAAAGATGCAACGTTTGCATTATATCCATATGTCAAGATCCGCACTCGGCTACTCTCCAACACTTCTGGGAGAAGGTCAGCTGGCCAGAACATGGGCGGATTCCCCTGGGTGGCCCAGGTGTTGTAGGGGTGACCGTTCAATCCATGGACAAGAACAATATCAACCAGCGGCTTCTCCTGAGAGCAGTATACCTGAGTCAAGCCAATTTGCTTGACTCGGGCGGCAAGGGCTGTCATACGAGAGATGATAATCACACCCCCGCGAGGGTGTGTCGACACGCTATCGTGGCGAAATGGTGGTGGGTAGTGAGGGAGGGGGCAACGTGAATTGAATACTTATGATATGGAAGACGCAGATCGGCGTACTCGAAGAAAGGACACAGATCCGCCGTCGTCGTCGTAATAATAATCGGGGAGTGGATGAATGTACAGATGCAGACTGGGAGAAGTTCACAGTATTTATACGAGAGAAGGAGAGGGCCTCTTGTGATTGGAGGCGGGGTTTTGTTAGGCCCAAGCAGGTGACAAAAAGTTCCTGGTGCCTGCGGGTGTGGCAGAGCCGGTGCTGATCCTTCGTGCCCATGAGTAATTTATTGGGAACCTCTGGTCAGAGGAAAGTGTCCATAGTCTGTGTTCGCGTGAGCATGGGGCGTTTGCTCTTTCTTCGTCGGTATGACCACCCGAACGGGGGTCATGGGAGGAAGAAGCTGAGCGGCGTTCGTCATTTCCTCTTCTCTTATTTTTCCCAGAATTTCATGGCCTGAATGATTACGATGCGATGATCTGGTCTCTCGGGATCTACAGCCAACTGCCTCCGAAGCCAAATGAGGGTGATTCTTGTGGACTACTAGGATTCCTTAGCTCCAGATACTAAGTACGACTAGTAGTTCCTACGCAGTACGAGCACTAGTAAGTACTACTTAAGTTGTGCAGCCGCAGATCGCGGGGAAGATTACATCCGTACATACATTACAGTCCTATCGGCTGCAAAACAAGCCTGCGGGGTGTACGGGAGGGTTAAATTACACGATCCGATGCTCTCTGGACTCCAAAGTACTCCTGGAATTGTCCAATATGGCTTGTACACGTAGCGCAGCGAAATTCTTGTTTGGAACCGTGAAGAAGTCAATCCCCATCCCAGCATATTCAGGGCAGCCACCATATCAGCCTTGCGTCTCTGAACAGGGGTTTTAACTAATCGCCTCTCTTCTTTTGCCCCGATGGTGGCTGTGGTGTCCGATCAATCTTGATGCAGGTCATTTTCGGGAGCCTCATCCTTCTAGGTTTCTATGACTCTTCGCTTTTTTTTTTTGTTTTTTTCTTTCTTTCTTTTTCTGTCATATTTTCAACCTACTTTGACTACCTTCCATTCCAGCTACCTGTTGTTGGTTTCTACTTTTAGCATAAGCTTCACGAGGATAGAACCATATCGAACGACGCATAAGCCCACGGACGGACTACAAAGTACGAGGCAAAAGAAAAAGGACAGATATGCATATATGCCTGTCAACAAGGCTGTGCCCCGTTCGTGAGGCGAAAATCCACAGGGAAAAAAAAATCTAACATGACAGGCAACGCTATATTTCACCCTATGAGAAACCGGGTTCAAGCGTCTACAGATCGATATTGCTTGGTTGCCTGAGACACCTGCTGTTTGATACAACAAACAAAGTTGTGGAGCTACGGCCCGTTCGGCGTTCCAGGGCAGTGGCATTATTAGGCTACCCTGGTTTTATTTCCCATGAAACGTGCTGAACCAAAGATTGGGTCGGTGTATAAGTTACTTGGTCGTGTACCATGGCTCCTTCTGCCGTGATGCTTCCAAGAACCTTGAGTGTTCAGACGGATATTCTTTATATAGATCCTTGATCACTTCTTACTATCCGAAACATCGGGCCGTAGATGTCTAGCTGGGAGTGTTTTGTTTGGAGTTCACCTATTCGGCCACCAAATACTAGTACAATCCAGTGCGGTGCATGCATAACAAGTGGCATCATATCAAACTGCTACTTGCTCGGTGGCTGAGTCGCATTACGGTTCTGTGGTTTGATGGTCCAGAAGTTGGGCTGACTCACAACGTCCACTACGAATCTAGGGAGTGGATATGAGTCCCTTGAACCAGCTATAGCTCGTGTTTCAAATGTATTGTTTCAGAAGGTCCAAGGTCCGATCACTACCAATAGTGGTATCTATTGGAGTCATAGACGCAGATATGGAGGATCCTTGGAACCCTTTCGGACAGTAGTTCCGACTAGTAGGGTTGATTTAGCATGAAAAGTTTCCATCTATTGTGTAGACAGCTACTAGTATATTGGTAGACATGCATCGGTGTCATGGTAAAGTACGATGTGGATGACAGTTGCCCGACCATACTCCGTACGCCATACCAGT
The DNA here is from genome assembly GCF_001792695.1 of Aspergillus bombycis. NCBI lineage: Eukaryota > Fungi > Ascomycota > Eurotiomycetes > Eurotiales > Aspergillaceae > Aspergillus > Aspergillus bombycis. The sequence continues at coordinate 82,434 of NW_019170097.1, forward strand.
ATCGCCACCTCCAGATCATGGAATGGGCATTGTCTCTATGAATCACCGTTTTCAGATCTATGACGAGTACAAACATTTTCCAGGTGCAACGTCTAAGCATCACGCGAACTCAGGTAACGAGTAACATTTCATTTTTTTTTTTTACATTGACCGCATGGACACTTGGCAAGTTCATCGCCCCCGGAAAGCAGGCTTCCTCTTCTCTGCGAACGCCCGCAAAGCCTCAAAGCGATCTTCCGTCTCGACCACACCGTCATAAGCCGCATTTTCTGCCACCTCACCCTTCTGGAAGTCATTCACGGCCTGAAGTGCCTGCTTGATAGCGATGGGCCCACCTTCGCAAATGTCCATGGCCAGTTTGATGCTCTCCCGGAGCACTTTCTCGCGCGCCGCGCCCTCCTTTTGCTCCTCTTCGGGTAAGATTTCGACGAGTCGATCGCAGAGCCCCATAAAGTAGGATTCGGGGCCCGACACACGTCGCCCAGTTAGAATGAGGTCTCGGGCGCGGTTCACGCCCACAATCCCCGGGAGGCGGTACGTGCCTCCCGCCCCAGGGATAATAGCTAGTCGGGTCTCCGGCAATCCAACAATGCTGGATGAGCCAAAGACACGTAGATGCGTACATAAAGCGAGCTCTAACCCACCTCCCAGCGCCATAGAAGACACAGCAGAAATTGTGGGGACGGGTAGCCCAGCGAGATCACGGAATGTACCGCGCAGCTTGGACAAGAATTCATTTGTCCTAAACAATTGTGCAAAAGTATTAGTCACGCGAAGGCAAGTGAGAGGCGAGTGGTTGAGGATGGGAGCTCACTCTTCCTTGGTCATATTTACTCGCTCTTTCAAATCTGCGCCCGCACAAAAGGCCGAATCCACATTACTGGCAATGACCAAGGCCCGTGTCGGACCGGTGCCTCCCTCCGCAGATATAGACTGGACATGCTTAGCCAGACCGTCCAAAAGATTCTTAGAAATTGCGTTTCGGGCCTTGGGTCTGTTCAGTAGCAGGACGCGAATATTCCCGGAGCCGGGCGCAGGGATCTGCTGGGTCTGTATCACTGCATCATCCGCCGTGGTGCTAAATCTTGTGACTCTGACGCGAACCGACAGGACCGAGGGCTGTCGCAATGTATGTAAAAGAGGCAGGCGTGGTGGCATCTTCGAGGGATGAGATTGATTCTATCCAGGCGATCGAACGAAATTCGTTTCCTCTTGTGTCAGATATCCCAAGAGGAATGGTTGTGAAAAGCGAGAAGGATGAATTGAGGAAGCTCCGAAGTGTGGGGAAGCTGTTGAAGAGCTGCGGCGATTGCGGGGAAACCATCGACCGAGAGGCCCCAACTTTTACCGCGGATAAGCGCTACCATTCACTAAGTTCCGGTACTTGTGGTATGTACTAGTAGTAGTAGCTAGGAAGGGGTATCATCCGATGATATTGAAACGCCACACGATCTATAATACGTATATATACAGCTAATGTACAAAAATGCTGGATGCTCCATTATTGCGCCTCATGCTCCTCCCAGTGAACAGCGTAATAGTCCTGAACTTCCTCGTCGCTAGGCCAGGGGCCCCAAATGTGCGTTGCCGTGACTATGTCATATGCCTCTTGCAGATTCGGATCGGAGAATGACAAGCTCTCAGAATCATCGGTGGAAACTTCACTTGTATGCTCATATTCCCTTAAGCCACGCGCTTGCGCAGCTGAGGCTGTCCAACGGAGCGATTCCAAAGACTGCCTTTCCCGGTATCCCTCGAGAAATAAGCGCATTGCCACCAGAGTGCGTCGCATCATCACATCACCGTTCAAGTACTCATCGGACGCTTCCTTAAGGGGCGCCGCAAACTGAGACATCCATCGGAGAAGGCTTAAGAGGCCATCGTAGTCTTCAGCCAGACCCAATGCTCTGACAAATGCGTGAAGGCCGGCAGGAGAAGGCACATGAAGTAATGGTGGCAAAATTACTTGGGCATCAGTGACATTGTCGGACGATGGTCTACCAGACCCAAACAATGATGGAGTTCTAGAGTCTGGAAGAACAAGCCGGTCAAATTGGTCTTTAAGGCCCCGTAGACCATACTGGACCATATCTTCGAATCGCGGGCAGGCGAGACCTATGTATGCCAGCTTTCCTTGATTCGCAGCATCACCAACAACCTCCAGGGCTTCTTCCACAGCATCGGGGTTCTGGATCCCAGCGTTTACCGCCCTCGAAAAACCGTTGCATAAAGTCTGGAAGCCCTGCAGGCCGAGTTGAATATCGTGATGCTCCATCCGTCCTGTGATTTCTAGGATTTCGTGCCAAGCTATAACACGCTGAATGTTTCGATTCATATTGGGGAAACGACTAGTGACGCGGTCTTTGTTCAAAGCCGACAACACAAAACCCCACGCTTGAGGGGACCGGGATTGCCGTACTCTAAGCAGTTCGACGGCGTGTGCTAACGTTTTCGGGTGCCGATATTCCTTTCCAATTCCTAGGTACTCATCCTGGGAGAAAAGGGTCGATGTCTCCCCGTGTGCTATCTGCGAACTGCCCAATATGATCGGAAAGGCGTCTCTCGCATGTCTGGCGGACAATTCACCGAAGGTCGAGAACTTGCACAAGAAGTATACAAAGGCTGAAAATAGATGAGCGGGAAGTTCGTTTACAACTTTTCGACTTTGTTCATCGTAGACGGACGTATGTGCCCAGACAGTGCACAAGGCTCTGATCTGTCCATTCGACAAATCACTGCAGCTAAGGTATTCCAGGCCAGATGTAAAGGTCGGTGCGTGTCGTAGCAGGAGAGAAAGGAATCTTGCCTGCGGCCGGATCCCGTCAGAGAGCATTTGTGTGAGGAGCTCATCTAACGTGGGTGGCTCCGTATGCACATAAATTAAGTCTCGTGCAGACAAAGGTTCTGGAAAAGTTTCCAAAGCATCACCTGGCAGAGCGTGACTCGTTTGGTCAAAATTAGTATACAATGCGTTTCGCCGATAGATCAATTTCTCAGCCATTGCAGTGTAGATGCTCCCGCGTGGAGGCAAGTCTTGGTCTCGATACGACAGGAAACAAGCCCAGGCTTCTCGCACAGTCCTTGTAGCCCGGATACGAGCTTCCCAGATTGCGTGGTGGTCCGCATTTCCAACACGTCCACGCAGACGCCATGGCTGGCGCGCTAGGGTCCTTGTTTGAATAGTAGGACTCTTGTCTGTGTCCCATCCGGCAAAGATGCTGGATACTTCCTCCCAGCGGCTATGAGCATAGCCTGCTTCTTTCATCTGAGACATCACTCGCATGGCACGGCTCCTCAATCCTTCGATTCCTCTCTGAGAGTCAAGACCTAGCTTTTCCTCCTTCCATGGCGGCCAAGATGGAGCCTTTAGTTCTGCGGATTGTCTCTCAGCTAATGTTTTTTTATGGGCTAGCTGTACCGCGATGATAGCTTGGTATCCTCGACGCGTGACGGGCAGGACTGGTTGATTTCTGGCCATTGCTCTAAGGAGCTCGAACTGTGCTTGCTGCTGTATTGAAGCCGAAGTGAAAGGTCCCTGTCTGCAAGGTAGCGAGAGTAACCGAAGGAATGTGTTGCATTTCCCAGCCAGCACCTGGACATTTCGCGGTGTCGCTGATGCCATAGTACCAGCCCCCTCTGGTTCCAGGAGAGTAAGGTAAAATGCGAAGGTACGCACAATAGGAAGCTGTGCTTGCGGCCACAGTTGGCGAGCATGATGAAGCAAACGAACGACGAATGTGGCACAGGTATTAGGGTCTATCAAGGGCTTTGCGTCGTCGGACAGGTGAACCTCATCGAAAAGGGCATCATCTTTTGGCGCGGACATGGATGTGCCTAGTTTTGGATGTGGCTGACCGCTGATAAGCCGCAGTGAATAAATGAGGAGTAAACGGAAGGCCTTAGTATCGAGGCCCTGCCGCAACAAAAGAAGGGGTATGAAAGGCGGGATAATTCGAGTAGCGGGACCTCCCTTTTCCTTTGGATTTAATTGTAGTTCTAACGTGAGAATCCGGAGGATGGCCTCGTAAGGGGTGCGGCTCTTGAGGATCCATGCCCATGCAACCACATCTTGGACAGAATACTGCCGCGCTCTTAAATATTTACGGTATTCTTTGTTAAGAAAAACCTTTCGCAGAGCAACATCCAGTTCTATAGAATTTCCTTTGACACCCTCTTCACCCGCCCGGTCAAGCAAACGATCCACATGGTAAATGTAGTCTGCAGTAATCTCTTGGAGCGAGACTCTGTGCTCAATTTTGAACTTGATCCGTTGTTTTCTGTCTAAAGGAGGCATAAGGTGATCGTTGGGCTTTCTCGAGGTAAACGTCCAGTTTTGACGCGTTGCGCTATCAGGGCGATGCACAACATTGTGCAGGGTATCAATTAAATACTCGGTTGGGGTCGGGTTGAAGGAAACACCAAGCTTTTTTGATTTCCTTCGTGGGTTATGCAATTCATTCTGTGGTTTTCCACATGGCCGTTTGCCATGCGCATCCCGGCTCATCAATGTATTGTTGGTAGATGGCAATGGCGTTGATTTAGAGGCCTCCTGTGCGAGAGGTGTGGGCTTTGACGGGGTCTGTTCGGGGGGTGGTGATTTGGAGCTTTGTCTCGGTTGCTGTTCACGGTCTGGGCCAGGGGGCACATAGGATTGATTTAATTGAGACTGCAGCCGCAATCCACACCAAAATTCACAAGATGTGTGCTGATCGTCATGTCCGACTTGATATATTTGGTCACGCGTGGTTTCATGTCGAGGCGAAATCAAAGTCCCGGCTGAGCTTAGAGACCGTGACAACGTTCGAGGACCGAGAAACACATTGGCGGGCGAACTGGACAGCGCCGTCAGATACCCTGGATATGAGAGGCTATTGTAATACAGCTCCTTAAAGTTGAAGAGGAGAAACATGTTAATACAGCACTGAGAAATGTCCTGTCCGGGGTTGTTTAAGCGGTACCTTCGGCCATACACGGCTACTGAGCAAGTGCGCCGCTCTCAGAGAGGAAACCCTCGAGCGGCTCGAAACATGATTGAAGACCGATGACATCCATAGAGATGATCATGGAGCAACTTCGAGGAACTCTGATACCCGGTGACGAAAGTCGAGGGTGCGTTTTCGCTCCAGTGCAACTTAGCAGGTCAATCCGGAGACGCAGCCAGTCGGCCTGGTCCATTGGGAAAAAAGTATACGTCACGTGACGGATCGTCACGAGTTGCGCTTTTGGCATGGCGCGCATGAGGAACATCTCCCTCTTTGCCTGTCTTCCCGCCTTGCTATTGTTACGGGTGCCAACATTATTTCTCCTGGGTTTTATTTTTTTTTTACCCTCCTCAACTGGATTGATCCTGGGCGTGGTGAGAAATACGCTCATTGCAATTCACCCCTGTGGAGTTGAATATACGTGATTTTATCTTGAAGGTTGCGCACCCTCCTCTGCTGGGTCTCGTAACTATTGGCGCATCCGCTTCGGGGATCAACGAACACTCGACCATCGGCCTCTGTGTTGAAGGCCATAATCGTGGTTTTCTCTGATTTACCACGTCAATCTACATTCACAGAGTTGGAACCAAGTCCGCGCCCTTGTAGTTCCAGGTACGATACGCTGGACACTAGGAAACACCCTTTATTCTCGCGTCAAAGGATTACTGCCATAACGGCGCGACTCCGGAGCCATGAGCGCAGACGAAAGCGGAGGCACAGCTTCCATTCCGACTACAAATGGCGATCTCCATGCTACCACCCCCGATCCGCCCTCATTGGCGACACCTGCCAAGCGAAAGCGTGTGTCAAGTCATGATGACAAAGTCGCTCAAGACGCTGGCTCGTCTGCGTCGCAAGGTCAGGAAAAGATCAAGCTACAGGAAACTCTGCGTAATCTTGTTGAAATATTGAGCAAGTAGGTTCTACTTACTTCACTCTCCAAATATATGTTCGCGTTCGCACCCAGATGCTGACCCTCAGAAGAAACGATACGGATCTTCAACTCCTATCCTGTCCATTGCCGTCATCCCCGGCGAAGCCCCGTTCGAAGCGCGCGAAAGTCTCGGGCGAAAAAGACGAAGCATCCACTATACAATCCCGAGTCGCTTCGAATCGTTATAATACTCTGTCGGAATTCTTGAGTGATATCGAGAAAGCATCGGCTGCCGTGATTGAGAGGAATAAAGCCCAGGCGAGCGGGCTCCAGGCCGATGGGTCGCCTGTAACAGAAACAGTCAATCGTATCGCGGCGTTTAAGAAACTCTTGAACAGTCTCGTTCGTCAGGCACACACGAGTCAGTCGAACGTCAAGGCAGAGACATCCGAGGAGGATGCAGAGACACCGGCGAAATTCAATACCTCCAATGTAGAGACCCGGAACGAGAATCTCGTCTTGACGCTGTTTGGGAACCCAGCCAATCCCAAGCAGCTATATTCGAGTTTACAGAAATCCGTCAAGGTTCCACTGCCTTCAGATGACCCGAAAGCTGAGAAATATGTGGAGGTGCAAGCGCCACTACGCGAAGTCGGCTTACCAAACGGTATCACGACCACGAAGATCGAACCATACAATCTTGATGAAAAGCCAGCGGAGCCCAAAAGGACTTTTGGGGAAGTTTTTGCGCCTCGGTCAACCTTGCCTCAATTGGAGACACCACGCAAAGCAAAGTCGTCCTCTCGAAGTGCTCTTAATGGCTGGGTTGACCCCTTCGAGGCTATCACCGACTTCAAAGCTTTCCGGGGTGATCGGAATAATTACTGCCTTGCACTTTTGCCCTCTGGTCAGTGGCTCCAGTACGGCGGGGTCACCTCGTCCCCGTCTTATTGGAATCGCCGCGATAAACATCAGCCGTCTCAACAGCACAGTGACGAGAAGTATACGGATGATCCTTCACTGGGGGTTGATGAAGACTCGTCTGTCTTACAAGGTGTCTACTCATCATTCGCGCCTTCATTTGACAGTTCGGGTGCCGTTGTCCAGGCTGACTCGAAGAATTTGGTATGGTGGAGCAAACGAGGTACCAAACGTTTGGAGACTTTGCTTTCAATACCATATCAAGAAGTCGCGGAAGAGACGACTTCAGAACGGCCAGGCAATATTGGCGAACTAGACGAAAGTACATTGGAGGAGATGGTAAAGAACTTCAAGCCCGAAGACTTCGCCGATAGTGTTACTTGTTCCGAGGCCTCTAAAGCAGATAAGGAGGAAGATGCAGAGTCGAGGGATGTAGATGAGCTATTACATGATATCTCTGATCTACTGGAAACTTTGAGCTCGTACCAAAGGATCCGCAATCTGGACGTCTCAGCCCCAAACGCTCAAGGTGCTGAGCCTAAAGAAACAGGGTCCGACTCAACGAGCTCAGATTCCCCTTCTACAGAAGAGCTGGGTGTATATGAAACACTGAAGTCAAGTCTGGTGGTTCTCATATCCAATTTACCTCCGTATGCAGTTGCAAAATTAAACGGCGATCAGCTGGACGAGCTGAACATAAGCCAGAAAATCGTCATCGAGAACCCCGACTATCGGGGAACTATGGAGAAAGACGACTTTACAGCGCAACAGGAGCGAAGCGCGGCCATGGCACCAATGAGTGGTGCTGCGAATCGAACTTCAACGCCATCGCGGTACAATTCGCGGGCCTATAGTTCTGGCTCTCGGGTCCAATCACAGGGCGGCTTCCCTCAACAGCCATACTTCGGTGGAAGGCAGCCCTCAACTTCCGGGCCATATACTCCAGGCCATCCACAGCAATACGCCGGACCTCGGCCCCCAGCAACACCTTCACAACGACCCGGGTATCTTCCGGGATACTCTCAGCCCACCCCTCAGTTCAATCAGCAATTCCAGCGACCTGGGCAAAATGGGTATGCTTCCTACTCGGCCCAGCAAGGGCCGGCCGCCCAAGCTTCACCACAGCCCTACACGCCGCGTCCCGCCCAACCAGGGGCATACAGCGCTTCTTACGCAACTGGACGCAGTGCTTCTCCTCAGAAGCAAGCATCATATGCGGCTCCACGAACGCCATACATGACGCCGGGCTCTAATAATCCTCAGCAACGGTTCATACCGCAACAGCAGCAGCAGCAGCAGCAGCAGCAACCCCAACCCCAACCCCAACCACAACCGCAACAGCAGCAGCAACAACCGCAGCAGCAACAGCAACAGCAGCAACAACAACAACAACCTCCCCCATACGGCAACTATCCTTCCAATCAAGCTCCTGCACAATCGGCGGCATATTCCAACTCAGCAGCTGCCATGACTTACGCACGAAGTGCCGCTGAACAGGCCGCACTGATGGAGAGGAATAGAACACAACTTGCTGCTCATGCGCGACAGAGCTCAACGCCACAGCCCACAACCGAAGGTAGCTCTCAGGATCGAAGTGTAACCCCCGGTAACAAACAGAACGGCAATCCGGTCCCTTCATGAGTGGAGCAAGTATCGTCGACATTTCGGAGTTGTGTTTCTATGCTTACGTTCACCCTTGTCTTTAGAAAAAGGAAGGCTCGGTTAATGGTGTTACACTGTTATGATTTGTATTTGACCTTTTTGTGACTTGTCCATCTTGTCCTTTGCTTCTGTCCGTTCCCTAATCCATTATATTTCTTGATTTCTCAAAGCTACGGGTCATTAGATTTGAGAATGAGAAAGGAAGAGAGGTCTTTGATTCCTCTTCTGAATTTACCTTTATAACAATCTTACTACGACTATTGGCTGGTGTGTGTGTGTGTGAGTGTGAGTGTGTGCGTGTGTACGTACGCGTGTCGTTTCCCTGCTGCTATGATTTCCCTTTGAAGAACCCTGTTGCCATCTCCTGACGAGATGAAGATCAGCGAACGGCGCGGATTGATTCCAAGATTGGTCTGGTGTCTCGTGGGCGGAGTGTCTCTATTACTTTTGTGGCTACACGCTTTTCACCTAGAAATGCTATGTATTAGTTTATCTGCAACTTCTACTCCGAGAATTACTTATTCAGGATTATAAAGAGATACTAGTATTGAAGAAGCGGAGAGCCTTTGAAAACCCTAGGTTGTCTGCCATCGGAACCAGTAGCCTAAACGCCACCTTTTGACCAGTCCCCCTGCCACAAATGATGGTACTTAGTCAATATGAGTAATAGAAGGAATAGATTCATCACGGCTAAGGAAATTCGTAAGTCATTATGTAACCACTCCCCATACTTTCGTGATCGCCCAATCAAGGAATAAACATAGCGGCTATAGTCATGAATCCGAAATATCTGCAGATAGACAAACGTTAGCATTCCAGTTTAGGATAGGGGATTCTGATAGGAACATACAATGTAGCAATTCTCCACCCATCGTGAGAAGCAACGAGTTTCTCAGCACCAGTTGCAGAATTGGACGCAATCGCAGAGGCCGCGCCGCCCACCATCGCGACAACAAGAAGACGTCCTGAGAATTCGGCGATCATGCCAAAGGCTAGTAGTGGAAGGAGGATAGCAGCGGAAGCGATGATGATCGCCGAGAAGGCAGAGGTGGCGTTGGGTGTCGACCGTGTAGTAAGAGAGATGAGGTCTTTGTTGTGTTCTAGGAAACGGGTCTCGGCCACTGCGACGGGAGCATTTTCCTTCATCCAGGTGCGATACGTGTCGATGTCTTTATCGGACGCGCTGGGGAGTGCCTGGGTGACTTTGCTATATGCACTGAGGGAGTTATCTTGTTTGGTTAGATTTGGAACGACGCCTTAAGTTTCGTGTCCGGATACTCACTGTATTGCTGGGTCTTTTGTACTAATGCTGCCATCACCTCCTCCCGTCGGTAATGCAGGGATGAATATACCTGCGCTTGGGCATCCATGCGTCTTGAAGCAGGTACGATGTTTGTCCCTTCTTGTTCTGCAGTGGATACACGATGCATTTCTTCGTATTCATCTAATACGTGCAGTTCCTCTTCCATCTGTGCGATTTCGTCCTGGAGATAGAGGAGTACGCGGTGGTTTAGATCTTCAAATCGTCGGTAAAGCGGGGGAAGAGACGGCTCTTCCTTTTCGACTGATGAGCTCAGCTGCCAGCTGAGAAGTCCATAACCGGAGGGAATGGACGAGGGTTGTTTATTTCGCCTTGAGTTCCGGTTGATATGGTGAAGATCATCCTCCGGGCTTTGTGGCGGGGACGGGGGGAGTGGAGGATGGAAAGATGTGGGATCTTGAGAGTGCTCGTAGGCTTCTGGCATTGGGCTCAGACGCAATTTCCGCTTGTCGGAGCTGTTCGACTCCTCTGTCAGATAACCCTCCATGGACATTTTGTGCCGAGCCATGCTGTTTCTAGTAGATAATTCAAGTATACCAGGTGCTTGGTAGGAATCCATTGAGCCTTTTGATCGTACAGATGATGTTCGACTCGGGGCGCCCATACCCTGCGCTGTCATGTTCGCCTGGCGTGCAAGCCTAACATGTGGATTCCTGAACGAACCGCTAGGGTTGCTGTTTAGGACGTCATCATCCTCGACATAGGAATCGTCGGAGTCAGTGTCGGAACCTGATTCAAGGTACTCGAACACATTAGGAATATGCTTCTCCGGTTCAGCCGCTTTGCAATTGGGATTTCTCGTCGCTTGTGCATTCTGCGCCTTTTTGGAACTTGGGGCGTTGCTCTTTGGCCCAGCGGGCAGCTCGGGGGCACTCTTTTTCTTGGCGGCATCTCCGGAAGATCGCGAGCTTTTCGAAGTAGAGTGAGACTTCCCAGAGGCAACTGAAGCTGTCGATGCCTTGTTGCTGCCATCTTTGGAGACTTTCTTAGAGCGCCTTGATCCTGAATAGAGCAACATTGTTCAGAACGGAAGGAGCAGAAGACTTGCTGGTATCGGAGTTGAAGAAGGAATTTTTCATTTAAAGACCATATCCCGCAAGCATCAAAATCGTGAAATCATGGAGACAGGCACAGTCCACAAATGTTGTTCGGAGGGGCTAACAGGAAAGACATAACAAGGGAGAGGATAGGACCGCTCTTGCGGTAGGGAAATTTTCGAATATCACTTTTGGAGGAATGTAGGATAGAATGTAGGCTTGAATTCTTTTCTGTTTCACGGGAGGAAAGAGCACAGAGAGCGCGTGGGTGGGCGTCAAATCGGAGCTGATAGAGTCTATCGATGAGCCGATGTATACATACCGACAAGCGAAGCCCTTGCGCGTAGATCGGGAAGCGGACTGCTGAACGAAGGTCCGTCCACAACTGTTCAATAAATAGATCGAGCCCGAATTAAATTCCGCCCCAAACGATGGCGGTAATGGTGCGACAGATCGAAAGTCTCATGTTGGAACTAAACCGAATGCAAAAGCGTCGTTCAACTTTGCCTGTCAGCCAACATCTCACATTCAATCGTCATGCTCTCTATCTTTTGGTGGGGTTTGTGGACGATCTTTGGCTGAAGATCATCGGAGGAGTCCAAACTCAATCCGGTAAGGGAGAGAACTTCTCTCTCTCTCTCCCTCTCTCTCTCTGTGTGTGTGTTCTCTTGTTTTGGGATTGATGTTGGGAGGGATCTCGTTCGAGGAGAAGGAAGAAAGCGGGATGGATGTGGGATGGGGATTCCCAGAGAGACGATAGAGTATATCATCCCATCGCTCAGCGTCATCCTCGTCGTGTCCAAAACCGATGTGTTGGCTGCACTGCATTGGCTTACCTCATTCTCATGGTTTTTGTAACTAACTAGTTAGTTATGTAGAGTCCATAGTTCACCATCGTCACCGGCAAAACATTGTGCACAATCCATATCCTTGCTGGAAAAAAGAACATGCAACGATAGTAATCACCCCATTGTATGTTCTATGTAAAGCCGTTCCGATGGGGGATAGTCCAGAAGTAGTAGTAACACATGACCTGGTCTTGTCATCAGCAACTCCGAGGTCATGCCGCCTTCAGTAAACGATATCTCCAACTTCCATAAGCCAAGCTTTACCGAATCAACCAGATCTTGGTTTTTTTTTTTTTTTATAATCTCCTTCAATACATTGCCCGTTCCTATTCAACACTCACTCCTCCCCCCGAAAGAAGATTACTATTTCTACACATTCATCTATCCATAAAAACCCTCCGTCCCTCCCCATATGCTCCGCTCCTGGCTGCGCCAATCGACCCGAGCAGCCCGCTCTCTTCCTTGTTCGCCATGTCCCCGGCCCTATAGCTCTCGACTGCCCACCCTCACGAATCCCTCGCGTTCGGTTCGGTGTTTACAGACGTCAGCCCCAGAGTCACAGGACCGTGTACCGCTCCGGAAGCAGCTCAAACAAAATGCAAAGGCTTTAAAAGCCGAGAAGCGTCAGAGAAGGGAGAGCGAGGAGGCTTCGCGACAGAAATGGGAGCTCACGGTCGGGATTGAGATTCATGCGCAGTTGAATACCGAGAATAAACTCTTTTCACGTGCGATGACAACCTTATGCTCGGTCAAGCATGTATCTGACTTCTGCTGGACCAGGCGCTCCGACATCATCCACCGACCTACCCAACTCAAACGTTGCTCTGTTCGACTTGGCTTTCCCAGGTAGCCAGCCGGTGAGTCGTCAAGACCAGGTTTCCGATAATCAGTGGAGGCTGAACTGCTTTAGGAATTCCAAGTTCCAACCCTGCTACCTGCCCTCCGCGCCGCACTCGCCCTGAAATGTGAGGTTCAGCCCGTGAGCAGATTCGATCGGAAACACTACTTCTATCAGGACCAGCCAGCCGGCTACCAGATTACACAATACTATGGTGAATATACGGTGGCTCCAGTGACGTGACCGTGGGTTAACCCTCACAGAACCTTTGGCGAAAAATGGCTATGTGGATTTATTCGGCTACGATGGGATCGCGCCAGAAGATGGCGATCACGTTCGCATCGGTATCAAGCAGGTACAGCTAGAACAGGACACGGCCAAATCACAGGAATACCCTCCCTCCACGCAGCTTCTTGATTTCAACCGCGTATCCCACCCCCTGGTCGAAATCATTACGATGCCCCAGATCCACACGCCCGCCACCGCGGCCGCGTGCGTCCGGAAGATTCAGACCATCCTTCAATCGTGCAGCGCAGTCACCACTGGTATGGAATTGGGCGGTCTCCGAGCCGATGTGAATGTCTCGATCCGTCAGCGGGGTGATGCCGAGGGTGCGCATCAGTATGGCGGCATCGGTGGCCTCGGTCAGCGCACGGAGATCAAGAACTTGAGCAGCTTCAAGGCTGTCGAGGATGCCATCATTGCAGAAAAGAACCGCCAGATTGCGGTGCTAGAAAGTGGTGGGGTTGTGGAGGGTGAGACCCGTGGCTGGACGATTGGGAGCACGGAGACACGGAAACTTCGAGGCAAGGAAGGCGAAGTCGACTACCGGTATATGCCAGATCCGGATCTGCCACCACTCCTCATCGGGGCCGATCTCGTGTCGGAGCTGGCCAACACATTACCGACTTCCTCGGACGAGCTGATTGGGCTGTTGACCGGTAAAGAGTACGGCCTCTCGATTGAAGATGCGAAGCCGCTGGTTGAGCTAGAGGACGGCGCTCGGCTGGAATACTACCAGGACGTGGTGGATATCCTGCGCGATCAGCAGCAGGATCCGGATCCTGCGAGCCGTGGGGGCCTGGCACGCGTGCCGGTAATTGGGTTCTCCACGAGCTTGGGGGCCTTTTGACTAAAGCGGGCCTTCCTTGGGATGCCGAACGAGTCTCTGCGCTATCGCTGGCTCAGATTATCGATCACGTCCAGCGAAAGCGGATCACCGGTCCTACCGCCAAGCAGGTGCTCGCCATGGTCTTCGACGGCGACCCTCGAGCGATTCCTCAGTTGCTGGACGAGGAGAACCTGCTTCTCCGGCCGCTCTCGCGAGAGGAATACGTTGCGTTGGCCGAGGCAGCAATCCGTCAGAACCCGCAAATGGTCGAGCAGATCCGGGCCAAGAACCAGCTCGGTAAGCTGGGCTGGTTTGTCGGACAGATGATGCGCATGGGCGAAAAGGGCCGAGTGGAGGCGCCCAAGGCGGATGCAGTCCTGCGGGAACTGATTCTGGGGCCGTCGCGCGGCCCTTGAGGGTGTTGTATCACTTGTATTTCGTACGTAGCCATAATGATACCCGTTTCGTTTCCTGTAAAATCCCGTATCTGGGCATGAATCTGCGACCTATCTCCCGGCTATCACAATCCATTGCTAATGGAAATTTGGGGTGGAGTGGGATGGCGACGCCGTCGCGGGCATCTCTCCTGCACCTGTACTTAGGGGAAGCCCTCGATCCCTAAAAGCAGGTCTTAGCGATCCTCCCAGGAATGCCGCGGATTACGCCCCACGAGGTCTCCCCTACTTAAACAGCCTCAGATCCCCCTCGGATTTTTGTTCTTGTGTCTGATTCAATCTTCCTACCACGACTACTACATCCCTCCTCGCATCTCCTGTGTCCCGTTCCTCGGTTCTTTCATTGTTGGTGGTTGAAACCCTTCGGTCCCGATTCCCCACTTGCCAGATCTTATCTTTTTAGTCCCGCTTCTAGAATCTTTTTTTTCTCCCCTCTATCAGATCCAGCCTCTCCTCGCGCTCCCATCCACCCTGTCAATTCTTACCACCCTTCACCATGACTCAGCCTTCCACCATCGCACAACGCTTCCTGTCCAAGCCCGGAAACCTGGGTGTGGTAGCAGTCGGCTTCAATGGCGGCCAGGTATGATCCTTCCCACGCGCGGGTGTCGATCACTTGGATCGCAAGACCAACGGCTAACCGGGTGTGAACCCGACACAGTGCAAACTTGGCGTTGAGGCTGCCCCCATGGCGCTGGTCGAGGCTGGCCTCCTCGATCAACTCCGCGACGACCTTGGCTACACCCTCGATTATGACAACACCGTCCACTACTACGAAAACCAGATCCCCGCCGAGGACCCCGATCACCGCGGCATGAAGAAGCCCCGTGCGGTGAGCGCCGTCACCGAAGCGCTGAGCGCACAGGTCTACGAGAAGGCCAAGCAGGGTCAAATGGTCTTGACGCTGGGAGGCGATCACTCGATCGCCATCGGATCCATCTCCGGCTCGGCCAAGGCTACCCGCGAACGCCTGGGTCGGGAGCTGGCCGTCATCTGGGTTGATGCGCATGCCGATATCAACATTCCGGAGATGAGCCCCAGTGGAAACATCCACGGTATGCCCATGGCCTTCTTGACTCGCTTGGCTCGCGAGGAGAAGAAGGACATCTTCGGCTGGTTGCAGGATGAACACATCGTCAGCACCCGTAAGCTGGTCTACATTGGTCTGCGGGATGTTGATCGCGGCGAGAAGCAAATCCTTCGGGAGCATGGCATCAAGGCGTTCAGCATGCATGATATCGACCGGTGAGTCTTTCTCTCTCTCTCTCTCCCTTCGGATTTAAGTACAAGGAAAGAAGCCAAGGCTAACCCCGAAACAGGTACGGTATTGGCCGTGTGGTGGAGATGGCTCTGGCCCACATCGGAAACGACACCCCTATTCATCTTTCATTCGACGTCGATGCTCTGGATCCGCAGTGGGCTCCCAGCACCGGCACTCCCGTGCGTGGCGGTCTGACTCTCCGTGAGGGTGACTTCATCTGCGAGTGTGTACATGAGACCGGTAACCTGGTCGCCATGGACTTGGTGGAGGTCAACCCCAGCCTGGAGTCGGTAGGCGCCTCCGAAACCATTCGGACCGGTTGCTCGCTGGTGCGCAGTGCACTGGGTGACACCCTCCTGTGAGCTGATGGAGACGACTTAATAGACGGGTAGATGGCGATTGGATGGGAATTTTCTTCTTCTTTCTTCTTTTTCTTTTTCTTTTTTCTTTTTTTTTCCATATATCACATTATGTTTAGACATGACCAAACGGCATTAGGATATGTACAATGACATTGAAACGATTTCAAGACTGGTGTTGGTGCATCTGATGGTAAAAAAAAAAAAACGAAGGGAGCTACAAATTAGGGTAAGTAGTATAGGAGGGTTGACGGATATCAAATCCCCTGCCACCGCAATTTCCACCTGCCACCTCATTTTACATCAAAATGCTCCACCTGCCCTTCCATCTGATGATAGATCTCTCTTCTTTCCCTTCCTCTGTCCACGATTGTCTAAATAAAGAATTCCAGCGACATCCAGAACGATGAATCGCTCACCGCTTACATAACAGTGGCTCTTGACTCCGCGTGCCAGCCAGTCCAATCGCACAGAACCCCGAAACAACAGCCCAACGCCAGTACGGCGCTGATGCGCTGTCTTTTTTCTGCGCTTCATTCTTGCATCTGCACTTTCGCCACCAATTGAGTCGCCTTGTCTTGTGCCCGACAGGTCCTGTTGTTGCGGTGGAAAGGAGTGACCGCACTTTCCATTCCTCCCCGCAAGCGTACCTGATCAAACCAAGCCCTATACAAATCCATCCGGCGGGGGCAGATCGAATATATATATATATACATATACATACACATACAGACCGGCCGGGTGTGAAAATTATATTCCCCGACGGGAAGCGATCATTTCATTCATTCACTCACATACATACATACATCCGTACATATACATCGTCCCACAGATTCGTAAGGGCAAGGAAGCAAAAAATGGCCGTCGTCTACCGTCGCAGGCGCTACCACTGGCCCGAACTGCAACTCAACGTCTGGATCCTCATCGTCTTATCGGCCTCGGCCATCTGCATGGGCATCTTTGCCTGGCTCATGTCGGTACAATCCGAGATGCGTCTGGGTACACCATGGTACATACTTCTCTTGACCACAATCTTCGCTGCCCTTTTTTTTTTTTTTTTTCTAATATTCCCAACTTAAGTAAACCATCACATACTAATATCACACAAAAAAAAAAAGGCTATTCCCATTCATGGTGGTGTCCGGCGCCCTCGGCATCTTCTTCATCGTGCTCATCCTCATCCTCGCCGCCCAGCGCTTCCTGCTCCCCGGCATTATCCTGCTGGGCAGTTTCATCCTCTTCGTCCTCTGGTTGACCGGGTTGATCGAGACCTCGTTGCAGTTGTACGGCGTGGTCGGGAACGTCAATGATAATTGCCAGATCTATATCGTTGATAATCGGGCCGGGGGGAACAATATGCAGACCTTGGCTTGGTTGACGCAGAAGACTATTTGTGAGTTTCTTTCTTCCTTTTCTTTTCTTTTCTTTTCTTTTTTGCTTTCGACTCCAATTTTGATTTGGTGATTCGCGTCATTGCATACTGATGGGGGTCCCGTAGGTGATTGCTGGAAGACGGCGTTTGCCTTCGAGCTGGTCAACACCATCTTCTTTCTTTGGATGATGATCATGTCGTGGCAGGTGAATCGGGATGTATATGATTGATTGATTCCTTTGGTCTTATTTTTTTTTCTTTTCTTGTTTCTGTTGTGTTTCTATGACCGGATATGATGTTGATGATAATTCTGCGATGACTTCTGATCGACTCTGTATGTATGAAGATATGGGCGTTTGTATGGTATATGATATCCAAAATTTGAGATTTCTTTTTTTTTTTTTGTTTTTTTGTCTTTGACACTATAGAAACATCACTATGAACAACTTCATCGGACAGTCAATCAGATGCGAGTCAGATACTACCCAACGCCATCGCTATGCCGTCATTGCATCGCACCAATTGCAACGGAATGAGAAAGCATAATAAATCTTAGCCAATCTGGGATACCAAATGGTATCAACAAACAGCAAATATAGTGCTGACCGTGTAATTGCCCGGAGAAGCCGCTACAGGATCGTCACATACACCTCAACGCCCCAATATGAACAGGAGAAGGAGAAGTCGAGCAAATAACAAATACACAAGGAAACAGGTCAACCGTTGTCCGCCGCAAGGTCCTCTTCCGCTTTGGCGTCAGAGTCGTCATCCTCGAAAGCAGCCATCATCTCCCGCTCGAGGTCGTCGTCGTCCTCCGCGGGTTCTTCGGGGAGGCTGGCATTTAGGTCGTGAGATGCAGGCTCATCCGATTCTGTAGCCACGGGCAATCGATGAGCAGGATCGTCGGTAGTCGCAGTCGCAACCTCCTTCAGTCCCGTGCTCCGCTCGTAGGAGCGCTTGATACGCTGTGATAGGCGTGAGCCTGGCTGATCGCCTTCCTCTTGACTGTCTTCTTCGTCCCCGCCTTCTGCGCCTTCATCACGCTTACGTTTCTTGTTGGATGTCGCTTCCTCTGCCCAGGACGATACTTCGCTGTCGCTTTCGCTTTCATCGTCACTGCCAAGGAACTCTTTGAGTTCCTCGTGGACAGCGGCTTGCTGGTCTTCATCGTAACCAATCGGGGAATGCTCGTCGAGGCCGGTGGACTTGAGAATGTCTTCTGTGGATTCTGACGCATCTTCTTCCTCGGTCCAAAAATCTCCCGTATCTTCAGATGACGAAAGCCATCCGCTTTCCATCTCCTTAGAGCCAGGCGAGATTGGCTCTCCCCGATCGTCAGGGTGTACAGGAAGTAAGTAAGGCTCCTCATCCAGCCATTTCCATTGCGTCAGGCAGTCCAAGAGCCACTGTGTGGTGACGATCTTGACGTTGGTGTACCGCGTCGCCTCCCGAACCTTAGCCGTGCGGTTACGGCCGGCCACCAGATGGGTGGTCTTCACATTGATCTTCTGAGAAATAGCAGCCCCGAAACTCTTCGCCCATAGGGAGATATCGGCGTTCTGAGTATCTGTTCCGAGCGGAAGCACTCCGGAAAAGACCAGAATCACCCCGCCGAGGATCCGGCGCTTGATCTGCGGCATGATATCCTTGATATCAGGCACCAGTTTTAGATCAACATCCTTCTCTTTCGAAGGCGTCTTCTCGCCCCTCAGAGCTGCCACTCTTCCACCCAACCCCCTCGTTCGCCTCAGATCATACTCTTCAAAGAACTGCTTATGTACCTGCTCAAGTCGCTCTTCCAGCTGGAAGAGTTCCCGGTCGTTATCCTCCAGCAAATGGTGCCGATGTTTGCTTGAGTCTTGCGACTCATCCATGCTAGAAGAGGTATCAATACTCTCTGCAGAATCTTCTTCGGCGTCTAGTTCCTTCTGTTTCTGCAGCAGAGGGCGATCTTCCACCTGGTGCATTATGGTCTCTTCCTGCGCGTCTGTCTGTTCTTGCAGTAGTCTCGGGTTGTCTCCGCCACCCATGGTCACCAGCTGTTCTAACGCCGACACTTCTCCCTCTGGTTTCGCTGTTGTGCCGTTCACATGATGTTCAAGCGGAGACTTTGTGGGTCTCGTTCCTGTCTTCTCCCCAGCCTTGCTGACTGTGCCCAACTCCTGTTTCTTTGGCAGAAAACTTGAGTTGATATCCCCGATGCCAACGAAGAAGTCATACGGAGAAACCTTGATAAGATTAGGACTCCACCGCCAAACGTCACCGCGGTCGTCGATGATAACGACCATCTTCGTGTCCACTGGGAACAGACGATGGAGGTTCTTAGCCGTCAGGCTTCCACTCTCATCACGACTGAGGATGCGGTCGCCGAACAGCTTCCGGTCTGGATCTATGATACTTGCAATGTGTTGCGCATATGCTCGTGTACCCATGGTGTAGATATGCAATTCAAAGAGCTCTGAGACGTTTTGCAAGAATGACTCTAAACCTGGTCGTAACTTGACATAGTACCAGCAACCGCGCATTCCCGGTCCATCGTCTACCAACTGGAATGCACGAACATCGCTTAGTGCTTGGTGGTTTGGGTTATCCTTGTCTTCCATCCACTCTCCAACAGTGGGATCGACGGTGGCATGGATGATAGTCTGGTCAAGATCCACCACCAGAGAGAGTTTTCTATTTGACAACAGCCGGCGTTTCGCATCTTCCTCCACCCGTGCAGCCTCCTTCTCGCTCACGGTTAGCGCGGTGTTATCATGGACCATCTGAATCGTTGCGCGCATCGAATCTGTCACCTCCGTATTGTATGTAGACCTATAGGAGGTTGCAAGGTTAGTACTTGTGCGGTAGAAAATTATAGTGTCGTATATGACATGTCTCCTACTTACTCGGTCATGTCCTTGCCGCACTCTGCACAGAGGCCCCCAAACTGGACTTCGTGAGCACATGGCTCATCGATCTCGATGACCTCGACACTGTCCTCGGGTTAACATTCGCAACCATGTATTGTGCAACGAGGCGATAGAGCTTACGGTTCATCGATGATGTCCCCCTTTGCAATCTTCCATTGGACCACCTCGCCATCAACAGTCGACTCAAACTTGGTCGGGAACTTGCGTTTGACCTCAATCTTATTGCCCAGCCCATCACCCTCGGTGACAGTCGTCTGGTAGACATACCAGAACAGCGCCTCGTCCCTCTCCACCGAGTCGCCGGGCTGTTTCAGCAGCGACGTGACGGTGATCGGGTAGTGGAGGCTGGGCGGCAACCGAAGAAGCATATTCCTGTACGACTTGGCTCGTTTCTCGATCTTTGATTGATTTAATATTTGGTGACCCTACCTCTATTGACAATGGCAATTGACAGAGGGGCAATATGCATGAATTGCGAGCAGAGACCCGGTTCCAGCAGCTATGGCGCCATGCCCGACGCGCCTGACGGCGGATTGGAAAACCGACGAGGGTAAGCTTGAACCGGTCCTAGTTCCGATTTGACGGTATGTAAAGCCGATGACTGACAGCTAAAGCGACACGGAAATGTTCCACTTGGTTCGCGGGGTGGGATGTGGATTCAAGTAGCTTAGGTCGATCGCCGCAAGATAACGCGACGGAGAACAAGGACAGGGAAAAATATACCAAGGTTCTAGAGAAGATCGGCAGATGCGCCGCAAAAGCGCCGAGGAAGAAAAGACTGGGTAAGTAAGGGGTTGGGATTGAGCGAGGATGAAACGGTTGTTGGATTGGGGGGTGTGAGAGGGTGAGGTGAACTTCAGAACGGTGATGATGAAAGAGAGGAAAAGCAGTTTGGACCGTTTGCCGGGAAAGCAGAAAGGAAACAAGGTTTGGTTGCCAAGACCCGCTCTCTTGTTATTGCTTTCGGGAGCCCGTGCGGGGGGGGCGAGACCCTCTTCTTATAGAAAGTGGACGTCAAGTACGGAGTAGGTACTCCTCTATTAGCCGTATGAAGTGCCCTCCTTGGAACTTACGACGAGTAGAGTGGTTCCTGCAGCCAAAGCCACAACTGTCCGTGGTCAAGACTTGAACAACGCAAAAAGCATACCCTGATGAGTCAGAAACCGCCGGTGCTGACGACTGAAAGAGTGCTATGTTAAGCGTCACGAGACACTCGATCATGTTCCTCAATTGTACCCTGGAGTGGGATAGATAACAACTGATTAGCAGAGGGGTATCAATTGATTTCCCCCTAGAGTCCACCGGGTTCCCGTAGGATCCAACTTCGCGTTATGAGGAAGCAAACCAGTTCTCATTAAGCTTGGGGAGAGATGAGGAGCTTGGTTTAGGGCTTGGAAGGGGCATGCGTGACGACCCGGGGACCTCTACCGCGGGCTATACGAGGAGTCAGGCCACGAGTTACCATTTCTTATTGTCTCCTGCCCTGAATGCCTGCACAGGCAGCTTAAAAGAGACAAGTTTACCTACTAGTATGACTACTACTGTAGTATTTCATACGGTGGCCTCCATTTATCCCTGGACATGTAGATTATCGTTGGCCAATCACAGTGCGTCAACTCCACGGAGTTTCCGTGGAGCAAGAGACATCAAGATCCATAAAATGACCGCAAAGAGGACGATTAAAACCCAATTACCAGTTCCTTCTCCTTGTACCCATCATTAGCCAATATCCTATCTTCGAGTTCAAATGGAATCAGTCATCACCCAAATCCGGTCTCTAGCTGGAGACGCCGATGGGGCAGGCCGGGCTCAGATCCGGCATGCTCTCCGTCAACTCCTGGTAGAATTGGAGACGCCCAAAGACTTGCTCATGGGCATTTTTAACGGTGTAAGCTTGGGTTGCATATAATTGGCACTATCCTTACACCTTTCCAGCACTTGCAGATTGCAGCCGTTCGTCTCGGTATCGAATCGGGTTTATTCCGGCTCCTCTCTCAAAGCGAGATGCCTTTCGAGGTGGCCCAGGTGGCCCAGGAATCTAGTGCCAGTCCTCATTTATTCGGTAAGATATCGATGCAAGGCCCCCAGCCCATTGATCACGACATTCCGTATCTGACTACGACCACCTGTGACATTTAGAATGTGTGCTTCGTTACCTCGCGTCAAATGGACTCATCCTGGAAGCAGACCATGGGAAGTTCAAAGCAAATAGAGCGACTCATACTCTGGCAAGCCAGATGGCCGAAGCCTTCGTTTACCATGCGTATGCATCTCCTCCCCATTTCATGTCAATATATAAATCTCCACTAATGACCGGACAGCTTCGACAATTGTGGTCCAGCCATTCAGGAATTCCCCAGCTTCTTCGCAGAGACACACTATCAGGAGATCACCAGCAACACCAACACGCCTTTCCAAAAGGCCTTCCATACCGGCCTTACGTGCTTTGCGTGGCTTGCTCAACACCCGGGGCGGTTTGATGCCCTGCAGCACGTCATGACTGCACTCGAATCAACCGACTGGACAGTTGGATTCGACCGATTCGAAAAAGAAGCTTGCGCTATAATTCAGCTCCCACAGGCATCACGCAGACCATTCCTTGTCGACGTGGGAGGTGGTCACGGCCACCAATGCGTCCAACTCATAAAGAAATACCCAAATCTCAGTGGATGGCTCGTCCTCCAAGACCTACCGCAAGCAGTAGATCAGCTCTCCCAAATCGACGGAGTAGAAACCATGGCATATGACATCTTCCAGACACAGGTGGTCAAAGGCAAGTCCTGCATTCATGCTCAGCATAACTGGCCTACTATCCTACCGTCCTCAACTAACATGAACCTCAACCCTCAAGGCGCCAAGTTCTACTACCTTCGTAGAATCCTTCACGACTACCCCGACTCCCAAGGTATCCAAATCCTCAAGAATCTACGTGCTGCAATGGCCCATGATTCGCAGATCCTCATTGATGAGATGGTCCTGCCGGAGACCAACGTACCCTGGCAGGCGACACTGGCCGATCTCTCACTGATGGTCTCGATGGGCGGGAAGGAGCGCTCAAAGGAGCAGTGGGAAACGCTAGCTGAACAGTCAGGCCTACATGTGGCAGAGATTCACACCTATGACAACTCAGATAACTTCTCGGTTATCGTGATGATGCCGAGATACTAGTTGGTGTTCACTATCTTCTTATTGGCGACTCGGGGCCCCTCTGCTTGCTTTCTCCCGCCGTTTTGCTTTGTCCTTGTAGTCTTCTGGTGGTTGTGGAGCTGTCCGTTCGGTTATGTGAGATTCAAGATTTACGAGGGGTTGTCTATTCGAATGGCCGAATGATTCAGGTGCGGCCGGTGTAAACCAAATGACTGCGGAATGCCCGAGGTGGCCTTCTCGATGGAAGGACTTACACACCGATGGGCGAGTTATTAAGTTGATAGAGAGGCTCTAGGCCTAGCTGTCTAGTTGGGCTGCCTGTATTAGGAAATATTTGGACCGATAGATCAAAAATACGCGTGAATATAGCAGTGTATATGGAACTATCGGCATCCAATTCGAATGTCATTAGAGCATAACCAGCGACTCACTGAGTCGCAAAATATCAATAACAAACAGGATAGAGGTCATGAGCGAAGGAGTCTTTGCCGAGTTCCCGTAACAGAAAAAGGGCCAACCAACCACCAAGACAGACTATCATGCACCATTGTCTCTCATACACAAGCAATCAATAAAAACACAGCATAGCAGATTACTCGTTTACTTGGCCTTGGCCAGGCCGACAGCACCATTGCCAAGGTCGTACACACTGTACCACTTCCTGAGGAACGCATCGCCCAGGATGGCCAAGGGACCAACGGGTTCAGGGAAGTCCATGCCCATGAAGGCGCTGATGCAAGAGCCCTGGACTTCAAGAGTGTAGTCGTAGGGACCAATGGTGAAGTTGTGTCCGCTCAGGGTAAATGTGAGGTCAGGCAGCGAGTCACGCTTGTCACAGTCAACAGAGTATTGGCCAGTGAAGCCCTTCTTAGCACCAATTTCCTTGTTACTTCAAAGCAGTTAGTAAAGGCATCATAGGTGTGCACAGTACACAGGCTCAACTTACATAAGCTCGGCAAGGGTGGTCGGCAAGGCAATGAGGGAGGTGCCGGTATCCAGAATGACACCAGTGTTATCGAGCTCAGCAACGCTATCGCCAAGGGCAATAGCATCAAGGTCAACCTCCCAGTAGGCCTTGCGGCGAAGAGGGATCTTGATCAACTCGCCAGTGTAGTGGTCCTTGTCAACACCGCCGAATGTCGCTACGGAGTCATCACCTTCCTTGTTTGTGTCTCCAAGGTAGAAAGCAAAGACTGGCTCGTCGAGGAGGCCCTGGTCGAGCATGCTATAGAAGGGGGGAGGGATCTTATTGACAGAAATTGTGTCAAATCCCAACCCGAGGATACCATCAAAGCGGCCAAAGGCAAAAGCAAGACCGGGTTCACTGGTCGCCTCGGCGAACAGCTGATCCTTGACCTTCAGGTCGCCGATCTTGAGGGTATCCTGAGAAACAAATCCACTCAGGCTACCGGAGCCGTACCTGATGGCAAATTCGCTGCCATTCTTCTGGTACGTGGACGACGAAGATGAGTCGTACTTGTTATGCAAATAGCAGGCGATGGAACCACACTCTGAGGAGGGCACCCAAAGGTTTGAGCTGCCGGTGTCAAGGACCACCTTGAACTTCTGTGGGGGAGTACCGATTTCGATTTCGGAGAAGTCTTTGGGGAATCTATGTGTAAGTAGGAGCTTCGCCACAGGTAGTACTACTAGGGCTACCTACATTGTGCATTCAGGAAGTTGTCAACAAGGACATCATGACGTCCCATGTCATTGATAGGGTTCTCCTTGAGGAGATCTTGTTTGATGCTGGGACGGATTCCCATGTACTTCTGGCCAAGAGCCTGCACATGGGTATCGATGTTGTGCATACTCTGGGTACGGTTTCGTTAGAGGTTCGTCCCGACAAGCTTTCAGAAGTGTGGATGAATATTTGCATAGCCGGGATAGAGAGGTCTACTCACAAATTGCTCAGAGACAGGCACCTTGTTGAGCTTCAGCTTGTGAACCTCGGCGGAAGCACAGCCCAGCAGCACAGAGGCTGCAACCAAGGTCGACTTCATGATGGGCGACAACAGCGACAACAAAAGCAACGCCTCAACAAACGGACTCTGAAGAACACTAGCGATAACTCTATTAATATGGGATGATAGGAATGATGAGATACAACAAGGGTCTGGAAAGGGATAGATGGAGAGGGAGAGAAGGACGGGAGAGGTACCTTCAGGTCTGGGGGAGGGAGTGAGGTGATGCGGACCGGTTGCGGAGCGACTGGGCGTGCCAACCAATCATGGAGGAAGTCGATGCGTCATTGGATTGAAGTGGAGATCCTGCATCACGGGTGTCTCGTCACTTGATCTCCAAGGTACGGAGCCTTTACAATACCGCCAGGAACACCTTCATTCTCGTGGATGGATGGATGGATGTATATATACCCTCCATGATCAAACGGGAGTAGTATTCTCTCTAACTATCTATCTTTCTCGTTTGACCCAACTCACTGCATCAATCATCCCATACTCAAGCCCCTTTGTTTCTCTTATCGCTGACCCAGGCTGTGGATCGATTACCGCCGGGGATGATGTAAGACCGCCTCGGGAGCTAGGCTGATAAGTTAGTGAGTTACGTTCCTTAACTAAATGACGGTATGCACAATCCATACCACTACCCAGGGATCGCCGCCTATCTAAGTGTACTCTTGGCAGGACTGATAGGTACTCCGTGCTCTGTACAAGTACTCCTTAACAATCATAGGTGGAGCTGCACTGCCGACCCCCGGTAGGCAGCCGAAACAGTGCAACTACCATGAGACTACTGTACAAGAGGTACCCTCATTCGATCGACTCGGTTAACACGTACTTCCTCCCGCTTCACTACGGTGGGCACCTCAAAACACATCAATCATTTTTCCTACATATGTGATAAGAGCCTGAAGTTGGACGTTACAACTCATGACCACCCTTTCGTCACGTTACCCAGTATTTCTAGCTCATTAATTACTACCAAAAATAAATACACCCCATTTACCGGTAGAACTCAAGCCTGCGGATAGGTTGTTAGTAAGGTATAATAACAAACGGGGGACGGTAACGAAATAAAATAACATACCTGTCCGCTTCTTGTCCAGTCTTCACTTGGGCAGCATAAGCATCCTCAAGGTCCGATTGGATAATGTTGTACCGATTCTTCCGCACAGCTCGTAGACCAGCCTCCTGCATGATGGCGGCAATGACGGCACCAGACAGAGGTTCATTACGCACAATCAGCGAGTCAAGGTCGACCTCGGGGGACAGGGACATCTTAGACGCGATAGTGGTGAAAATCAACCGACGCTCTCGCCGGTCACGAAGAGAGGGAAACTCAATCTTGCGGTCCAGACGACCTGGACGCAGCAGAGCCGGATCCAAAGTATCGGCCCGGTTGGTAGCCATAATGACCTTGACATTGCTCGATTGCTCGAAGCCATCCATTTGGTTGAGGAGTTCCAGAAGAATACGTTGGACCTCACGATCAGCACCGGTTTGAGCGTCAAAACGCTTTGTGGCAATGGCATCGATTTCATCGATAAAGATGATAGCGGGAGCATTCTCCCGAGCCATCCTGAACACGTCACGGACCATGCGAGGACCTTCACCCAGATACTTCTGGACAAACTCGGAACCGTTTACTCGAATGAAGCTGGCAGTTGTGCTATTCGCCACTGCTTTGACCAGCATAGTCTTACCTGTTCCCGGAGGGCCGTAGAGTAGGACACCACGAGGAGGATCGATACCTGCGATAGTAAGTAACACTGCACGATTGCCAGCTCATTTAAACCTATCAACCCACCGATTTGTCTGTACAGGTCGAAGTGCGTCAATGGCAATTCCACCGCCTCGCGGATTTCCTGCTTCTGCATATCAAGTCCACCAACATCGGCATACGTGACGTCCGGTTTCTCATTTTCGCCTAGCATAGCAATGGAGGAATCGGCCTCTGGGGGTAAGATATCGACGAGGGCGTTGGAGTGGCGATGAAGAGCGACCGAAGACGATGGTTTGAGCTTCTCGCGGTCGAGCGTGGAAAGAATCCGGACGACATAATTCGAACCAGTTGACGATTGCACGATTCCGGTACTAGACAATATCCATTAGCAAATTTCCTCTATCAACTGCATTTTAGGCCCGTACTTTTGGTCAATCGCCTCCATGAACTGGCCTATAACCAAGGGAACACTTTGTATCCGTTTAATTTCCTCCTGTGCACGAACAAGCTCTCTTTTCAAGCTCCTAGTATTGAGGTTGGATGTTAATAACACCGCCGCTGTGGTTGTGGGGGATAATACTAGCTTGCCTTTGCTCATCCTTGATGTACTCCTCCTGTAGCTGGATGTATCTGTTAAAGCGTCAGTACAGACCATGGAGGTTTTCCGTTTCCAACATACTCTAAATGTCTCTGCAGTTTCTTCAAAGTAGCATATTCGTCACCTCCATCAGTCCCTGTGCCTTCGATGGAGTCTATGTTGGGGATGGTGTCCAATGGTGCCGGCTTGGTATGAAGCGTGACGTTGTTCGCCGGATTCTCCACGGCGACGTCTCCCATGGTGGATATCTGACACAGGCGAGAAGCGGTGACGTTAAAGATTCGATTGTAGGGGTTATGAAGGATGGCTGAGAAATCGGAGCGGGAGATCTAACGGTTAGGTAGTGTTGATGGGATCGGAGCTTTTGCTTTGATCATAACCAAACTGGCTCGACGGTAGCTTACGGTTGCGGTCACGTGGGTAGGAGCTCGGCCCCAAGTGTTAGTAGTACTACTAGTAACTAGTACAGTGTCAACTGTGTTCTAATGCCCGAGTGTGGCAACGCATCTGTGAGAATCAAATCGAATGTCAAATAACTGTGTTGCGTTGTTCTTTTCTTTAGTAAAAATAGCCCCAGTTTCTCATTAATAGATACATTGATCTGGTGCTATACAAGACACAGTCATTACCACTATGATAATTTAGATAGTTATATATGATTGCCCATGTAAGGACAGTTCGCTCCGATCGGACAACATTCAGTATATGGATAGTTCCTACAAGGTGTGCTGTGGTCCCAATGGTAGTCCGCTTTCGAATGTGCATGGGGGTGGTGTGTGATTTTGAGGAAATATATATATGGCAGGTGAGAGATCGCCGATGATCGCGTTATCGGAGTATTTCGAAATGTGGTATACTCTTCTCAATATGTAATTATCTTGTATTATAGGGGCTGACTGAATATCGGAAATTCTCTAAACCACAGAGGTTGAGTCCAAATGGTAATCGAACTAGCTGTACCCTAACCATGGTGTTGGTTTACCATCCCAAGAGCCCGGAGTCCACACACCAACGGTACCGATTCACATCTATCATCTATTACCAAGCGAATACCATGCTAGTGGAGAATCGTAAGGATGTGGCAGGTGGGACAATGAACGGCCCCTGTCCAAAACGGAAAAGAGGGAGACAGAGAAAGAGACCTAAAGCATGATTAATACATATTTAAACGGATGCGTGCAAGGGCTGGCAGATAACGAGTGCCGTCGGTAACATGTCCATTCAAGTACATTGACTACTCAGACCGGGCGGATTTATTGGGTGGGCTTAGCACGGAGTAGCTGATGGAACACTGTTATAAGGGAATCAGGTGCCTTCGTCGTCTATTTCCTTGTCACGATGACATTTTTTTTGTTTTGCTTTTCTCCATCTTCCGTTTATCGAACGCTCCCTTGTCCCCAGGTTCTCCTGGACAGCTCGTCTCCAAGATTCTGCCCAACGCCGTTTCTCTTACCCCAACACACTCTCTATTTCGATACCCACCTACGCATCCACACAGGCAATTGAGGAATCGGTGGTTCCCCAAGCCAGCAGAAACCAAACTGTTTTAATGTCTAGAAAACTACTCAACAGATAACCGCCACTGTTTCTTTTGACAGGTTACAGACATGCTCGAGTGGCTACTTTCTTGGACAAACCAGCAAGTCGGATCGAGACCGTACTATCAATATGACTAGTTGATCTTGGCCAGTCAAATCACTTCTCCCGAGTCTTCCAGCGACCGTCTCGACTTCTCAGTGTGAAAGAACGCTAGAGGTTCTCTTCGGGGGAAGGAGAGAGTGAGAGACTCGACTAAGTTCTTCAGGATGAATGCTCTAAATCAGTTGGACAAAGTAAAATGCTCATGGCACAAACCTGGGATTGACCAGGATGTCCGAAAGTGGGATAGTGGGATACCCATCGATCCACCATGGGTGTTACCTAAGCTCCAGCCTCTTTCGTCTTGCCGCCACTTTCCGCCTACTGTTTTCCCTCTCCTTTCCCCTTTTACCGCCAATGCTAACCGACTGCTGATGACTGCCTGAGACTTCTCTTGTGTTCTGCTGCCCACTGGTAAAATAACTTACTGGAAAGTCATACGCCAGTTTTCGTATGTACCCTCCCTTTTTGTGTCTTATCCCGTTTCTTGTCAGTGTCTTTTGACTCCTGAGGCGTCCGTTCCTCTCTCCACGCCCGTCTCCATTCCTGCCTTTCCACCCCGTGCCTCCACTTTTCTTTCTTCCAAGTGATCTCCCTTTCCTCCCCAAGACAGTAGGGGAATTAAAATTAAACAAAAAAAATCTAAATTAAAATACAACATTTAACACGGCCCTACAGACTATTGCAGTCTTTATTCAGGTACGCCTGTCATGTCATTCCTTCCCCCCGCTTGTCTTCAGTTATTGGGTTTACCCTTTTTTTTTTTGCCTATCACACGCTGCACCAATTCTGGCCACGCACTGCTACCCGTCTCTCCATTCTTCGGGTCTATCACGCACGCTACAAATGATAGCTTCTGATTGTTTGATGGCTTACCCATAATTTTTTATTCTTATTCTTATTCTATTTTATTTTATTTATTGTACACTCTTGTATTGGTCTAGAAGCTCCCCTCCTCCTATTTGCTAAAGGTTTCTGTCCCCAGATCGTCAGTCCGTTATTTCACCAGGTACTTTTTTCTGCCTGCGGCGCCCATGGTCCCGTGACCTCACATCCTCGCAACCTACCTCAGGCCTTCCAACCGCTACCATTTCGGGACCGGCTTTCCATCCTCCGCTTGTGAGTCGGCATTTTAGTTGTCCAGCCTTGTCGGTATGTACATCATTACTGTTCCTTTGTCTAAAAAGAAACAGTTGCCTACCCCAGCTTACCCTTTTCACCCTCTACTTCACTTCCATGTCGGTCCAGACTGTAGTGTGTTCGGTGTCGCAGACCAAGGCGCGACTCGCCTCGCACTTCGGCTTGACGCGTCTAGGACTCTCAAACGACGATTGATCGATTTTCTGCTAATCGTCTTTCTACCTGGAACTATGATGGCTTTAATATCGCATTTATTGTCGATGCTTATTGATGATTGAAACCATACTCTACTCTCTGTGTCATAAATCTGACAGTTTTCACCTTGCAGATGGGTTGGTAAAACCACACGACATGAATGCCTGGCTAGCCGACGCCTCGAACCTCCCCAACCATGATAATGGTGCCTTTCACCAGGCGACTATAGATCCTTCCACCGCCTTCCTCCATGCATCTCCCACTCCCGATCCTAACCAGTTCCAGCGCATGTTTAATGGCGTGCCGCGAAATGCGTCTCCCGGTTTCCACAATCCTAACCAGGTGATTCCGTCCAAGCGACCACGCCCCGAGGATGGCATGTCAATGTCACCCCGGCAGGCACCAGGTGGACTAGCTGCCTCGCGATCGCAGACGCCTCACCAGGTGCCTTTCCCAGGGTACCAAGGACCGACAAATGGCGCTACACAATTCGCCCCGCATCCTGCTCAGTACCAACATCTTCAACAAGGAGCCTCGCCAAATGTTAGTCAGTCACCGATTATCCAGGACTTTGACCAGCATGGTGTGCAAAGGATGGGAACAGCGTCTCCTAGTCCATTCTCTCCCGCTGGTCCTCATGTTGGGCCCCACGTATCGCCCTCGCAGCCGGATCATCCAAGTAGAGTCAACACCCCGCAGAATAGCTCGTTCATTCCTGGCCAACCATTCCCCCAGGGTATGGGAGGGCAGTTTTCTCCTGCAACCGCTATGACCTCCGCTGGTGTGCAAGCACCGATGCAAGCGCACTTCAGTGGCATGCCACAGGGATACCAGGCAATGGCTGCCCAACAACAACAACAGCAACAGCGAATACACGCCATACAAATGCAAAACCAAGGCCGTCCGATGAATATGAACCCCGCTCTGGCTGGACGTCCGGTGGCGGCTGGTATGAATGCCATGGCCAACCCTCAGCAAATGGCGGCTATCAGGCAGATGCAACAGACGATGTCAAAACCTCCCAATCCGGAAGGTTTTATGAGGTCGTTACAGAAATTCATGATGTCACGGAATCTACCTCTGGATCCGAATCCCATTGTCTGTGGGCGCCCGATTAATTTAGTGCAACTTTATGCTACCGTTATGAAGCTGGGTGGATCAAAGAAGATCAACGCCACGAACATGTGGCCGGTAATAGCTCAGCAACTTCAATATCCCCCGATGCAGTTTCCGATGGCCGTACAAGAAATTCGAGAGCACTACCAGCGGAACCTTGCTGCATATGAGCAAGCTTTCCTTAGCACGCAGCAGAAACAGTTTGCGGATCAGATGCAGCAAAGTTCGCTGCCACGACAACCTAGTGATCCCTCAGGCATGCAGTTTCAGTCGCCATCTGTGAAACCAAGTCAAAATTTCGAGGCTTCGCAGCAACTTGGGCAGCCGTCTCCGAGTAATGCACCTGTACCAAACAATATGCCTAGCAATGTGCCTAATGGGTTTGCTACTCCTACGCCAGTGAAGGCGCCAAATAAGCAGCAGCAGCAGCAGCAACTGCAGCAACTGCAGCAACTGCAACAACAACAACAACAGCAGCAACAACAACAACAACAGCAGCAGCAGCAGCAGCAGCAGCAGCATAGACTCAGCGTCTCTCGCCAATCTCAACCCCCCGCAACGCCTAACGACTCTACTGGGCAACAACCGGGTCAGTCGCCAGCACCATCTGCCAAAGGTCCAGGTTCAGTGTCCGGAAAGGTGTCCGAGCAGCTTGATCAGAATCCTGACCAGCCTCTGAAGCATCCGATCGAGGACCCTTTCAAGCCTATGGTCTTGCCAGAAAGTAACCTCCATGGTCCAGTCGCGGTGGATGAAATTTATCAACTGAGTGAAGAAATCGCGAGATTCAAGCCTAATGTTCCCACCTTCTCCGAACTTGGTGTAATTGATATACATGCTCTCACAATGGGTATCAAGTCAGGGATACACGCGGAGATGCGTCTGGCTTTAGATACCCTTGCAACCATATCCTGTGAGCCGGCAATTCAAATCTCACTGGACAACTGCGAGGATTTGGTTGACAGCTTGGTTGAGTGTGCAGAAGACCAAGCTGAATTCCTTGCTGAGCATGCTGCTGAGGTGTCAGATGTCATGCTTCTTCCATCGTACGAGGAGGTTACTCGCGGTTGTCAGTCAGAGTGGACATCCTTGGCCGATATTCCCGAATTTGGAAGTCTCGATTATGATCTAGACCGAGCTGTTGATAGACTCATCTGTATCACAACGATACTGCGCAACTTTTCATTTACCGAATCGAACTTTGGGGTACTTTCAACGCCACCGGTCGTGCAATTCATCTCCACTATCATCCGCTATTTGGGAACTCGAAACATGCTTTTACGAAATAATCAGAATACCCTCGATTTCATGAAGGACACAGTCATATATCTGAGTAACCTGGCCCACACCATTCAACTGCCGAGCAAAGAAGAAGCCCTCTCTCTCCTACATTTTCTCCTGTCATTTTCCCCATTCCCTGGACCGAGTCAGGGACCGGATGGCGTCATGTTCGCCGCCTACAGTGCTTCCGTCCATAAGTATACCCCGGCAGCGGTAGACAGCTTAGCCAAGCTTTTGGCGCGCGATGAGCCCAATCGGACGTTTTTCAAGGCAATCTTCTCCGGAGACGGAAGTGGCATCCCTCAGCACGAATTGCTTACCCGTGCCTTTGGCCTTGCTATCTGCCCGGTTCCCGACCAGCCTCGGAAACCGTTAGCCATAGCGGATGCTCGTAAAGTTTTCCTTATGCAGGGCTTGTTGGCCGCCGACATCCTATCCGGGTTTGCGGACGGTAACCTTGCAAAATCATGGCTTGAATCGGTTGACGGATTTGCCATTCATCTCCTCCGACTTTCCTGCCTCTTGAGTACCGAACGTGTTCCTCCCACCAACAATAATCCCCGTCAATCACATGCTGCAAGAGGACAGGCTGAAGCGGAAGCTGCTGCGTATAGCTCCATCATTAACCGAGGGTTGGCCATTCTCAGGAGACTGGCCGAGAAGTCTAAACACGCGGACTCAAACTCGGCGTTGCGGTTCCCGTCTGGGATCATCCCAAAGAAAGAGAGCCTACTCGGGGCGTTGCTCATGCACAATGTGGATCCTGGCGTTGTGCGACAACTGATAACATATGCGCGACTGGCAGAATGACCTGGCCTTAGATAAAATATGTGCGGTTGGTTTTTCTTTTGGTTATTTATAGCGTCGGTGAATGTCTAGCATCACTTTCAATATGCCATCTTGATGTTTACTTCTGTCATGTCTTCTATTGAGTAAACCATTTATTCTTGTGATTTTGTCTGGCGCCGGTGGGAAGATACGTGAGGCGTGACCTTTTGATTTGTGTATCTTTGCTTATCGCTGTACAATGCTCAATACCCTCGGGCGAAAGATCATGCATGATGTCTCAATGGGTAAATTTACTTCATGGTCATTATTACCTACCTTTTCTCGTTTCGGTTTACTTAGTCCTCAAGTTCCCCTTACGGACCGGGCTATTCATCGTCTGTTTGGTGTAAAAAGACTGTTCGGACAGCGGATGGAGAGCTTTGTAAATGCCCTCGCTTGGGGCATGATGCAGCAAGTGCAGGTTTCTACTAATGTGTTATATAAAGATGCCAGACCAGTGTCTATCGAGACATATTCATATTTCCTGCCTAGACCTAATTATTCTGTTTGCGCATGCTATACTCTGCCCACGAGAACCCAGCCATTCGTCGACATTAGCCACAGACTTAGCACAAAAGCAACCGTGAAGTCATTGAAATGTACAAAGATACAGAAGAGTGGCACGAAGCAGATGGAGAGGTGAGATCAGGAAGTGAGAAATTCGCAAAAACATGCCAGAACACAAGCCGAACTTCCGACGACACGAACTAAAATGAAAATGCGACAGAACACCCAGCACGGAGGATAATACAAAGCAAATAAAGCTAGATAAGAGGAAAAAGGAAAGGGGTGCAGTAGAAAGTTAATGGGACTACCCTCAGCTGATGATGAGCAAAGACCTTCTCAGTCAGATGCCTGCTGCCGGTATTCTCTCCATTCTACTTTCCACTTGTATATGATTGATTTCGGCAGACTTGAGTTTCCGGATGCCCTGTAGTGGATTCGACATATAACCTTCTGGTTCAAACTTTTGCCTGGAAGATGGATAGGGAAGTCGTTGATCGAGCGGATAGTGGAGGACAATGGAGAGGAACGTGCGAATTACTCATATCCAGGGCTTTTTTGTTCTTCATCTTCTAAAAATTACGCTCCAAAAGGAATTTCTGAATCTCAGGCTTTCGCCAGCCCTGCAGCGTGCATAGGTTAGCATCATACGACGCTTCGGTTAGGGGACACATGGCAAAAGCGTACCTTGACAATGATGTGTCCATTAAGACGGTTGATTGTGATGTCTGAACTCTTGGGAGAGCGAGGCTCGCCGGATTCAAGGCCCAGATACTGTGCAAGGTCGTTCCTTAAAGCATCCAGGTCACCTTCGGTCTTCTGTATCTTGGTCTGCTGCTTGGTACCGCCGGCCTTGGTGACCAGGTAAACTGGAAGTTGGTTCGAGGCAGTGCGACGAATGAAATAAGGAAGATTTGTGAGTTGCAAGTTGGCTGATGATGGGAGGGGAGTAGTTGTCGAAGGGGTGTTCTCTTTCAGGGTCTGGGACTGGCGTTTTAATTGTACCAGGAAGGTCCGGCATTGCTGTGTAGGGGCGGAGCGGGGATTGAAGCGTTGGAGGGACCGGAGGGAATGTTCTGCAGCGAATCAGTTAGCTTTCCTTTGAAGGTTCTCCTTGTGCACGCTCAAGTTTCTCTCTTTTCTCCCTTTTATGATGGGATAGCTTGTCCTCGGCCGGACCAGGCATGGAATAGGCGGAAGCCTTGTACTACTTACGAGAATTGATCAATCTAGAGGATGAAAATGGTGTAGAGAATGAGCTACATGTCCTTGACGTAGAAGCAATGGATTGCGAAGCATTTTGAAGATAGGTAGGTAGAACCGTCGACTGCTTGCGAACGGCCGAGCAGACGGGACGGGCCTGTAGGAGAGACGCCATCGGTCCAGGAAAGATCTATGGACGGGAAGAGCAACAGGAGAAGTTCCCAAGGCGTTGAATCCGAGGCAGGCAATCAACACCGAATCACCCAAGGTTGAGGGGAATAGCACGACGCGGCAGCAGCAGCAGCTGTAAGAGAGGATCGAGTGTCTTCCGATCTTTGCATGAAAAGCGATTTCTTGCGCGGAGACTGCGCGCTAGCCCCAACGGGGCCTAGCGTGACCGCCAGCCCTCCCGCCCACATTTTCGCCAGCGCAAAAGCAGAGAAGACCGCCGCACACTGACTTCAGTCAGAGATCGCACCGTCTCGCTGCTTCCCCGGTCCACGCCCTCTTCCCCCCTTCCTCCTTATCTTCCCTCGAGACGCTGCCGCCGTCGTCAGTCGTTCACCATGGCAGCCAACGCTCCCCCTTCCGCAGAGACTTTACTCAGCGGTGCCGCCGCTCACCCCCCCAAGACCGCTGAAGAGATCGCCAACCAATATGATTTGCTACCCAAGTTGATCCCCTTCCTCGACCGCCATCTTGTTTTCCCTCTTCTCGAATTCAGCTCCGGCCAGGATGATGACAAGGAGACCGTGCGGGCGAAATATGAGCTGCTTAAACACACCAACATGACCGACTACGTCGCCAACCTGTGGCAGGAAATCAACAACTCCGACACCATTCCCGACGAGTTTGTCAAGAAGAGGGAGGAGGTTCTCGCTAAGTTGCAGCACTACCAGGAGGAGAGCGCCAAGATCACCGAATTGCTTCAGGATGAGGACGTTGTCGGTAACCTGCGGAGTGACAAGGTTGCCAACTTGAAGTTCCTCGAGGAACAGCACGGCGTTACCACCGAGATGGTCAACAGCCTTTTCGACTATGGCCGCTTCCAGTACAGCTGCGGTAGCTACGGTAACGCTGCCGAGCTGCTGTACCAATTCCGTGTTCTTTCCACCGACAACGACAAGGTTGCCTCGGCCACATGGGGTAAGCTTGCCTCCGAGATTCTGACCACCAGCTGGGAGGCTGCCATGGAGGAGGTCCAGAAGGTCAAGGAGTCGATCGAAACTCGTCTATTCAACAACCCCTTGGGTCAGCTCCAGAACCGCTCCTGGTTGATCCACTGGTCTCTTTTCCCCTTCTTCAACTACGATCCCGCCCGCGATGTCCTGACCGATCTTTTCTTCTCCCCTGCCTACATCAACACCATTCAGACCCACTGCCCTTGGATCCTGCGGTACCTTGCTGCCGCTGTTATCACCAACCGCGGCCGTGCACACAAGAGCAGCAGTCTCTACCAGAAGCAGCTGAAGGACCTCATCCGGGTTGTCCGCCAGGAGGGCTACGAATACTCCGACCCCATCACCGACTTTGTTAAGGCCTTGTACATCGACTTCGATTTCGAGGAAGCCCAGAAGAAGCTGGGTGAGGCCGAGGATGTGTTGCGGAGCGACTTCTTCCTTGTCTCTGCGGCCGATGCTTTCGTCGAGGCTGCCCGCCACCTTATCTCTGAGAGCTACTGCAAGATCCACCAACGGATTGATATCAAGTATGTAACTGAGAACGACTATTGCAATCTTGGTGGATAGAAAGGGAACTAACGTGATACAGGGATCTTTCCACCCGTCTCGGCCTGAACCAGGATGAGGGTGAGAAGTGGATTGTCAACCTCATCCGCGACACCAGAGTCGATGCCAAGATTGACTATAAGGAGGGCACAGTCATCATGAACCACCCCCCTCAGTCGGTGTACCAGCAGGTTATTGAGAAGACCAAGGGCGCATTCTTCCGGACACAAGTCTTGAGGTTCGTTGAAACTTTCTGCAAAAAAAACTTTACCTATCTTGACCAGGCAACTAATCTCGGTATCAATCCAGTGCGGCCGTCGCAAAATAAATACACATTATGCTATAAAACAAGAATTCGTCTTTTACCGTTCTCTTTTTGGTTCTGTTCATGCTTAGTATTCCCCCGCGGATTGCGGGCTTCTTCAGTGATGGGACCAAGCAGAGTGGCATTAGGCTGGCGTTCAGGTGGTCCACTTTTCATGTTCTCTTTCTTTTCCAATTGTCTTTTAATCTCTTGCACCGATCTAGTTGGTTGGCACCTCCTGTCGTGAACCTTTGTTCAGAAAATATCTCGATTGAAAGAATATCGATTCAGTCTTACATTGCTGGGAGAGTTGAAACAAGCGAAAAGGAGAGGAGAGAAGCGACAGAAAAAAAAAAAAGAGGGACACTCAAAAAGAAAGAGGAAAAGAAAGGAAGAGCAGTACAGTATTTCTTCTTCTTTTGCGGATTGGGAGGGCAACGGACTGATCCCCTTTTCTATTTGTTCCTATGATACAAAACCTGCTTTCCCTGTGATTGGTCTATGCTGTTACGAATGATCTATAGAGATGAGTGGAATTATAACCCGGTGGTTTTACTTAATCCATCTATCTATACAATTCTTCATCTTGACATCCCCCCTCCCCGCCCGCGCGCCGTGGTCAACTATAACGTCTTAGAGCTTCATGTCGAGGGATTCGGTAGCAGCAACCCTAACTACCAAGAGTAGACAACTAGAACATATGACAACGTGGTTAGGGCGAACACACCTAACAAGAGGAGAATGTTATTATCTAGATCTAAGCTACGATGCTGAAACCAGCAGGAGAGACATGTCGGAATGCTTTTGATTGACGTAAAAATGGTTGGGCAAAGGAGGAAAAGCGGACTGTATGGACGATGAAGATTAGCAATCTGTCTCTCCCTCCCTTTCAGCTCAACGTTAAGAGACAGACATGGCTATTCCGACAGATGTATGATGTGAATATCGAAATGCAAACAATCATTCTAATCTCATTAAAAGCGAGGGCAGCGTAGAATAAGACGCTTGAAAAAAATAAAAAAAATAAAAACAAATCAAGGATATCTCTTGCATGACATAACCGGAGACTTTCTTTTATCTATATTGATTGTTCTTTCGGTGACTACCGCCCACGTCGAGTTTCATGGTCGAACGGACGTCTGCGCGGACCCGAAGCTCGGACGGGCACGATCTCATTGATATAGGGCTCAGCATGTCTGGCGGATCCTTCGTTGGTAGAGTCGCCCGCCATCCGAAGGGTCTCTTGCCGTTCATACTCTCGTGACATGGCCGCAAGATCGTCAATTTGTTCCTGGTTGAATGTCAGTGAGGTGGTCACGCGATCAAGCCTGTAGAAGGGACACAGACCCTCGTTAGAGGCACACCGACTATTAGATAGCCTTCGCGTCCCTTTTGGTGTCCGACTCAGCTGTTAGGGCCATTGTCTCATAGCTTGTGTTAGAGTGGTCGTGGTGATTATACCTGGTATGTGTATGGCCTGACCGATGCTGCCGGTCCTAGGAAGTATTGTATATGTCCGAGGACAATATGTCGTGATAGGCCGTATCCTGGTAGCCAGTATTGCTGCACTTGAGACATCCTCATCGATCTGTTTCTTGTCTTTGGTAGACTGGTATATGTGTAAGTAGGGTTGATGGGGGTTGGGTTGAGTCGTCTGCGATGGTGATAACAATGGCTGCGAGTCTCTACGAGGTACTTAGGGTTATAAGCATCCAACATAGTGTCCACCATGCAAGGGATACTAAGTAGAAGGTGTATGAGACGCCTAGCGTTTTGTACTGTGTATATATTGCTTAAACCACGAAAACGCCGAGAAACTGTATACTAGCCAGTAGCAGCGATCACCAAAGCGAGGAAGATTAGCCAAAGAGAGAACCCCTAGGCTTAGATCGCACTTACGCAACTAAGAAAACCATCGTAGGTTTTCGAACGAAAGGAATATGGCTGAGAGGCCACTTCGCATGCTGCTGATGTCGGATTTCGGGAAACCGCCTCACTCTTTTATCCAACCCTTTTCGCCGGGAAAAGTGAGGCTTGACTCATCGCCATCCGCAAATGGAGCAGTCCTCCAGTAACGCCACTAGTTCTGGGGTTATAACGCCTAGGCTTTCGCTCCTGTTCGTCTGAATTCCTTGCCAAGTCTGCAGGGAATATGCACCACCAAAGTCGGTCTGTTTTCTGGTAGAATACCGTGGCTCCATGGACCGGTCGAATGTTCAAGGGTTGTGTCTGTGACCGTCTGCAAGTTCTGTAGATCCACTAGACCGGGACAAGATTATTACGGTCCAGGGATTCATGCATGGGCAAGCCTAAAAGACCCTGACAATAGAATGACACCTGCAGGAAACACAAGCAGTGTCCAAAGCTTTCGTGCACACTCCGTGGAATCCACTACATTTGAAAACTATTCTGTCTCTGAGACCATCGAATATTTTCAGGAAAATATATTCCCGTGATTGCATATGAACCAAGCGCGAAATTAAGACGTGGACCCCAATCACGGATCTGGACATGATGCCTGCCGAAGTCCCTCCTAGGAGAATGCTTCATGCTAGGCCTCTCGGGGAATAAGGTGTGGATCCATTGAGAAAGGGATATTCCTATCATGTAACCCTATGGTAGGTAGCTAGCGGTCAAGGTTTCGCTCGATCCTCAGATAGAACACGACATGCTTGCCGTGACTTACAAGTTCTCAGTCTATCTCCGAGACCCACGCGAAAAATATTGATACTTACCTTGGATGTGGGCTAACTTGCTCCCTTGGCTTTGACTAGGTTGTTCGCTTTAGGAATTTACGACATCTGGTCGAGGACCCGCTAACCCATGCTCACCAGGAAGGTCCGCATGCGAGCA
This sequence comes from Aspergillus bombycis, assembly GCF_001792695.1. NCBI lineage: Eukaryota > Fungi > Ascomycota > Eurotiomycetes > Eurotiales > Aspergillaceae > Aspergillus > Aspergillus bombycis. The sequence goes on from NW_019170097.1 coordinate 122,605, forward strand.
AGTGTCTATAATGCTATTGACGTGGACTGTCGTAGCAGGGCCAGCCTTGTCGGGTTGAACGTCGTTTGCTCCTCTGAGCTGCCTGGGCCTTCAAGCGAAATACCACAGGGTGAGGCGGCGGACGTTATTGTTCTCGTGCTCAGGATGCAACAGATCTACTGCGGTATAACAGATTCAGACCCATCTAGCTGTTTGACATTTGCGGAAGGGCTATTGTTAGAAAACGCATGTCGGCCCTTCATTTGACTGGTGGGTAATGGGCAAGCCTTTTGCTCAGTGTACCGAGTCGGCCAACAAGGTCGCGTCCTTTCGTTGATTGTGCTCTTAAAATACCAGGGAACCAGGGGTGACAAGCATAGTGCACTTGACATGGACATGGCTCGTTGCGGTGTATACCTGATTCAATATTCTCAACGTGCCCATAACTTCAAGACAAATAGGGTAAAGGTGAGAAAGATAAACAGCCATCTTTGGAGAAGCCGCATTTCGGAAGTGGATAGGCTTGGCCTGGCTAAGAATGAGGCATTTGAGGTCATCTCCCACGTCAAGAGCACGCAGCTGCTTCTGAACGGGACAGGCTGCTAGTGGAGAAGGCCATGAATATGCGCAATTGAGACTTCAGCCTATCGATCTGCTCGTCCATGAACAATGCCTGGGCGGTAACCTAAATAAAGCTTTTCTAAAGACCCACATTTGTAAGTTGTGATAAGCTCTTCGAGCCTGAAGAAGGCGGGAGTGAGGCGAACAAGATGATGGTTGATCGTTGACGGCCGAACGGCGCGAATGCAACGAAAGGGAAAGAAAGGGAGAAAAATAAATGATAATCAAAATCCTTTAAGTATTGATGTCCAAAGTGTAGATAATCTTGAGGATCGACATGGCCATACAAGCATGAAACGCTTCGTGCATTACTGTCTATTCTTTCTCATAACTCATCCCAATAATAACAATTCGCTGAAAACCTCACCTTGCATATTTATCTGCGCCATCCCCGACCTGACGACCTTCACAACAAACATGCGACTATTCCGTAATGAAGTGCTTCGTAGTAAATAGCGAATCCTCCTGTACCGAGAAATCATTGTCGAATATCATTCCCCATCTTCTTCGGGCTCGACAACCAGGGTGGAACTATTGCACAATGCCACAGAGCAATTTTACTGTGGGGGGACATATGGGTGAATGAGCATGTCGCTGAATCTGCAAATAGTTAGTACTGAGGTTATTTTCTGTGCGGTGAGTTTCAACAAGAACTGACTTTTCAAGTTTCTCCTTTCCTCTGACTTCCTCAACTAACAGCGGCATCCGGACAACATTGAAATCTTCGTAGAGTTCTTCAATCTGTTCCAGGTACTTTTTCTGCATCTTCCTCCGTGCATTGCACTGTTCACACTCACTACCCTGCTTGGGGAACAAAAGCTGATTGACGACAATGGCGTGCGTGTCAATGTTGTAGCTTGTCAGCTCCTGGATCATACGTTCGGTCTCATACAGAGACAAGAATTCAGCGATACAGACACACACAAAGGTGGTCATGTCCGGGTTCTTGAATTGAGTGTTGACTTCGCTGATGGTCTCTCTGAGAGACTCCATCTTCTGTAGAAGCTCGTCAATGTTCTGACCACCCGGCAGACCACCGCGGGAGCCAAGGATGGAGTTCAACATGGGCCCGAATTGAGACGACAACTGCGAAAGCTTTGCAAGAGCCTTTTCAAGCACGGTGGGAAATTGAAGGAAACGCAAGGTGTGACCGGTAGGGGCGGTGTCAAAAACAATAACCTCATATGACAAGGATTTGACTTGCTTTAGGACTTCCGCAAAGGACATGGCTTCATCAACACCGGGGATCTATGTTGATTAGTCGAGGTACTCCATGAGCATTCGGTAGTCCTGGAAAAACCTACGCTAAAAGCCAGATCCTGCATCATGTTTCCAACGCCCAATCCAGCCATAGGGTCGTCGCCCTGCCCTTCGCCGCTGGCCAGCAGGTCCTGAATGCTGCCATTGGGGTCAATCTCCATAGCGCTGAGGTTGGTGTACCCATCGACTAGCCGAGCTTCCTTTCCAAACTTTTGCCCAAAGGCGTCACTGAGATTGTGTGCGGGGTCGGTCGAGATGAGCAGAACCGATTTGCGAGCTTTGGCCAGCTGAATCGCAAGAGAACAGGAGGTAGTTGTTTTACCGACACCTCCTTTACCACCAACGAAGATCCAGCGGAGGGTATCCTGGCTGACGATCGACTGGAGCGAAGGCTCCATGAGATCGTCGGCTTGTACGACGGCAGTAGACATCCTGAAGCTGGCGTAAATTGGCTAGAAGCTATAAAACAGGCAGCTGAGATTCAATGGACTAAAAAATGACCAAAGGTAAGCTGTGGCTCAGTTGAACAAGGAACAGTCATGAAGTCGAGTTTACCACGTAGATTGTTTCCCCGCAAGATCCAAAACTTTTTGGTTGCGACGATCGAAGCTTCCGGAAGATAAGCCTGAAATGCTGTAAGTGCTAGGAACAAGCTGTTCACGCTTTCGAAAATTCAGGAGCAATCTCCGAACCTAAATTCGAACCAAAAGGAGTCTTCCCTCGAACAAGCGCCCGCGGCAGTTAAACATTAAGAAACAACTCCCCGTTGTTGCTGTCGGTCAAAGGTGGCACGTGCGGAGACCTTCTTGCCTGAGGCTTCCATGATGGATCCCCGCCAAAGATTGTGTAGTCAATGTGATGACAGCGCGACAATGCTCTTTCGAAAACGCTCTAAGAGACTCTTCTCATGCCAATTATAAAATTAATACACCCAAGAATTTCGAGTTCTGGAGAGAAGGTCTTATGTACCAGAATTTGACAATGTGAACTTGAATATCACAATTTGCTGCCCCACTGAAGGTATACTCCGGAAGGGTGCAACAGATTGTCGGTGGTCTCCGATGCATGAAGAGCGGAGATACAAAAACCCCATAGGTCTACATATAAGGGGATAGAAGAGAAAGAAAAAAAAATCATCCGACATTTCTTTACGATTCCCACTCTCCAATCATTGCCCTCCTTTTCTTCTCGAATATTTCTTCCTTGATGGACTTGAGATCGAGTGACCAATTGGGCAGAACCAAAGACCGACTCAGCCTTTACCAACAACAGCTTCTTCCACCACCAGCATCCTCCACCGCTGTCAACAATTCGATTGCTACAGACACATCAGCTACAATGTCTCGCGACCCTATTACCTGCCACGTCCTAAATACTCTGTCGGGTACTCCGGCGGCGAACCTCCCGGTGACGCTAACTCTCTTGTCGGCCCCTTCAAGCAGTCAAAGCCCCATCACTTTCACCGCAACCACCGACGCTGATGGTCGCGTCAAAAATTGGACTCCTGCGACGAATTGCCCCGCCCCTGTTCCTGCTATCCTCTCATCCCTCCCAGCGGCTGACAGCAAGACGCACTGGTCAGTGCGATTCGAAGTTGGACCGTGGTATGAAGCGCAAGGAGTCGAAAGTTTCTGGCCTGAGGTGGAGGTGAAATTCACGGTGAAGGGACGTGGTCGAGAGGGGGAGGAGGGATGGCGACACTATCATGTGCCGGTACTCTTGGGGCCTTGGAACTACTCAACTTATCGCGGATCGTGAGGCTATCGATAAAGCGCCTGAGGGATCTTATCACCGTTTGATTAGGGTGGAGGTATGGGCTGCTATATGACGTATATCGATGTATGCAGGTAAACATATAGATTGATAGCCTCAAAGTAAACCGAGACCCTGAACTATGATAACAACGATGCACCAAAGTTATTCTTTCCACGTTTTTTCGACCTCCATCACATCCTTTTCAATCTCCCCCCAGTCCAAGCGACTCCACCTCTCCGGTCGTTCCAACGCATCCACGAAGTGCTTCATTGCTAGGATAAACTGTGATGCCCATTTCTCAGGACTTACACGTCCAACTCCCGTCGCCAGTGGTGTCATCAGTATAGTGTCAATCCTGTCCTTGGATCGGTCATGGTTCCAGCCTTCCACTTGACATAGCAAACTCCACACACACTCGTACACTACTTCTCGGTCCCACGTGACGTTATCTGGCGCTCTCATGGTCGGACAAATCGCTACCCATTTACAGCCCCAAGCATTTGTGCCTGCCATATCTTTAGGGAACGGGACCAGCGTGCAAGATCCTGGGGGCGCAAAGCCTCTCCATTTTTCGTAGAGCACTTGCTGCGCTGCGCGCGTGAGCATGTCATAAGGATGATATGGACGACAGAAGTTCCGTGAGATCGCATCATCAAAGGCACCATCCAGGCGGCCGTAGGAGTTGGCAGGTGAGACAACTAATTGGAACTTGGCCGTGGTAGGGACCGCATGGAGTCCCATGTTAAGCACGGTAATCTTGATCTTCGGGTTTTCTGCGAAGGATGGCCAATACGTCGGGAGAGCTTCGTTGAATGCCGTGATGAACTTCTCCTCCATGCACAGAAGGATGATTTCTGGGATATTCTGTGATTTTGCCATTTCGGGCCGAGCTGTTTTTCCTGGATGTGATTAACTATCTTGGAATGAAGAGCAACACCAGCTAGTGAGAAGGTGAGAATTAGGCTCCATCTTATAAAGAAGTCACGAACTACTGAGTATGCCTTGTCATTGTCAGCTGGTTACACGAGGCAGAACCGAAGGGCAAAACCTGCTGCCTGGTTCACCTTGAGGCAGCTACGATAGTGAATGAGTTAGTAGTGTATGTGTCAATCTGATATTCATGGACCTGTTGATATTCACAGATCACAGGCAGTGAGGATCGAATCGGCAAGCCTAGGGCTAACGAACTCGTATTATTCCTGAATCACCCGAGATCTCAAACAAAGCTAATCCCATTTCTTTTCTTTGCTAACCCTAAACCTGAATGACTCGATGCCAATTATGCATAATATTTAACATTCGCATTATCAGTCAGCGTGCCAGGGATCGCACATCGTCAACTGGCCTGGCAAATGCAGCGATATCCTTAGATCAATAACCACTGGCAGTTGTACGAGACATACATGCCTAGACCGTGTACGACTATGTACCCCCGACACATTTTAGGGGTACTCGTTGAACCGTAAGCAAACAAATTCCAGTCGACAATAGGTCGACTCCTAATCCATCCCCAACCAACTTTGACCAGTCTGAACGGGGTGGAGGCAATGGGTGCTTTGTCCAGAACCTCACCTCAGTGGCAATCCAAGAAATTCGACTTGTCTTTGTCTGGCCCGCCAACGAGAGCAAGCGACCATGAATCACGTGATGAATACCCACGGGACGAACGTCCCAAGAGTAGTATTGCGTCATCAACAAGGCCCAATCAGCAACTCCATGTGTCATTCTCCGGACGGCGAGAACCCCCCCTGAGACACCAAAGCATGGACGGTTCGAAGACCATCGATTCCTTGTTCATTATCTCCTGATGAGGGCCCCGCCAGTGGCTACTACGCAGTACTACTAGTAGTAGGACACAGTACTAGTAGTACTTTTGATTTCACCTCTTTGCGTTAGGATTTGACCATTCAATGGACGGGGATGATTCACCGCCCTGCAAGAGAACCAACATGGCATATATCCTGATTCGCTAATTCGAATCTATGGCAGATCCCATTGCGGCCTTGGAAGTTTGGCGATTCAAAAACCATGTCGGATTCTGGAGTCACGATCAAAGTGGGGGCTCGCAATCAGGCCGATGAGTGGCTGGAGATGGTGGAGCCGCTAGTGCTGGCGAGTGGCCACCCAGGTGTTCTCCACTCGTAGCGGCCACCCGGCTGGTCCGACGTCCCAGAAAATTCCTGTCGTCGTCACCGTGACTTCATCTGTTTCCCTTTTTTTTTTTTCCTTCCTACATTCTGTCTCCCTTCTGAACTGGACCTGTTTGTCGCGTCGGACCTTCAATCTTCTCTCTTTGGGGGTACTTGTCCTCTTAGCACAATTTAGTTATCCCTGGATTATTGAAACATTCCTGGATCTTGTTGCAACTTGACGGGGTGTCCGGTTTGAGTTGGTCTGTGGTTTCCGCCCTCACCCCATCGCGTCCACGGGCTTTGCGTCATTCATATTGGTCGAAATGTACTGCCGGGTGCCCACTTGTCTCCAAGTTCTTGTTGCAAGTCCTGTACATACTAGTAGTACTCCGTAAGGGTCACCCCAGCGTTCGACTGCATAATTCGCTGCTTGATTGTGATTATTTTTGTTCCCCTCCTGTAAGGTTGGTTCTTTTCCATCCGAGTGTTTCCCTTTTTTCCCTCCTGTCATTCCGTCTATCAAAATTAGCTCTTGAAATTTTGGATTAGAAATCAACGAAGGCAAAAAGAAAAGACAAAAAAAAATAATAGAATAAAGGAAGAAAAGAAATAAGCTGCCGACAGACACAAAGTGGAAAAAGAAAACCAAAAGGAATAAAGAGAAAAAGAGAAATACTACAAGATAATACCGAAGTGCGAAGAAAGAGCCAACTTTCCTATTCTACTGTTGAGGTTGCACTTTAGCTGGTACCCGTTGGCCTTTTGTACACACCCTAAGGTTGCAAATTTTTTTTAATTTTTTTAATTTTTTTAATTTTTTTTTTTTTTTCTTTTCTGTTTACACTTTGGCGTGACAGGAGTCGAGTTCTTTAGGCAAGGCCCAAAAACGCTTAGCTCACGACACTCGACCGCCTCCCCTCTTTTTTTCTCCCCCTAAAAACTCCCTTTGAGTCCGACTACGTCACAACTTCTCATTTCCCTTCCCTTCACAGTTACTCTGGGATTCTGTGCAGAAGAACGGACGGACATCAACAAATTGCCTTGAATCAGTCTTCAAGAGCATTGCCTGCCTTCTGATCTATATTATCTTTTTCTACTTGCTTATTGTTGTGAAGAATTACTCCATCCTTTTGCCACCAGTCTTCACTCGATTCTTCTTTTTTTTGCCTTTTTTTTTTTCTTCTCTTCCGGCTTTAGGTTCTCTGATCACTCGCGCGGCCCCTTCGCTTGTCTAATATAACCGTCACGTCCAGCTAAATTATGTCTGCAGCTGTTGCATCAACAGTTACAGGCACATTAACACATCGCGCTGATACAATTAATACATCTTCAATGGACGCGAAAAAGAACGCTTTGGAAACTGAAGGTTAGTATATCTCCTTCTAGTTCGAGCTTCTTTGTGTGTGCGTGCACATGCCCTTTTTTCTTTTTTGCTTGAAATTTTTTTTTATTTGGTCATCGGTACTTTGCTTCCTTATATCGTGAAGTTGTCAGTTGCAAGAGAGTTTTTGCGACATCTGTATCTTCTATTAAGCCTTGGCCCATTCTGGCTTGGTAGATACGCCACTACTCCCCCAGATGTTCTGTTATGTGTTCCAGCCGTCGGGATGACCTCACACCTGGCGTCATCGATGGGGCTCTGTTATCAGATCGCTTACTCCCATTACCCTAACCACTGTAACGCGACGGGAATGCGATCTCATCGTCGCCGTTACCCTTCACCACCCGATCCATCTCAGATACACCTCGCTGTCGCGTCTAAGTCGCGTCACTTTGGTATTACTCACCTGCTGACTGGACTTGTCATTGCTTTGCAGACTCCCAGGCGCCGTCTTCAGAGACCAAGAATATAAAGTCCGATGTAGATCCCCAGACCTCACTGGCGCCTCCTCCACGGCCGGCCATAACATCAGCTGCGGATACCCCAGATTACTTTAATTCTGTGCACAATCCCTTTTCTTTGGAACCGAACCCCTTTGAGCAATCCTTTGGTGGTGGCAATAGTGGTGGCTCATCTGGCGAGACACCCGGGAAGTCGATCCTTCCTCCAGTCGCTTCGCTCACGTCTCCTGCCTTACCCGGTACCAGCTCGGCCGGAGGCGGTTATAGCTGGTCTAACTCCTTGCGTTCTGGGCCCTTGAGCCCGGCCATGCTCGCTGGCCCGACCGGTTCAAGCGATTATTTCGACAGCATTGGCAGGGGCTTCCCAACCCCGAACGAGTCCTCTCTGCGCACTGGATTGACTCCTGGTGGTGGAGGTTCTATGTTCCCGGCACCTAGTCCAAACTCCCAGGCGCTCCTGCAGCAATTGCAAAGTGGGGGTGCCACTCCTTCAACCATTGAGTTTCATCGTACTGCGTTGAACGCCGCCAAGAAAAACGCTCTGAATGGCCCAACCTCTAACCCAACGTCTGATCCTGAACAAGCAGCACAGAGCACGACCATGGACATTAAACCCAATCAGTCGGATCCCTTCGGCCATCATGATGCTGCGGATGCCGCAAATGGGCTATTTATGCTAGCCAAGGGCGGACAGGCGAATCCTAATCAATTCGCTGTTTCCAACCAGTCATCGATACCACCACAGAACATCCAAAATAACGATCAAGGTCGCGATTCTGATCGACGAGCTTCTAACGGTGGCAGAGAGACAAGTGACGACATGTCTGACGTGCAAGGTGAACAGGCAAAGCCTGCCACGAAAGGGAAGAAAAAGAATACAGCTTCTAAGACTGGCGGGGCAGCGAACAATCGGCGTAAAGCAGATGATGCTCCAGTTAAAGGGTCGAACAAGAAAGCCAAGCTTAGCTCTGGTAGCACTGAACCTCCTTCTGATGCCGGTGATTCAGAGGAAGAGGAAGAGCAGAAGAAGAAGTCTCAGACCGACAGCAAGAAGATGACGGATGAAGAGAAGAGAAAGAATTTCCTCGAGAGGAACCGGTAAGTTTCACAGTATTTGTGGCGCCGAGTGCATTTCTGACATGGTGTCGGTAGGGTCGCTGCCTTGAAATGTCGCCAGCGAAAGAAACAATGGCTTGCCAACTTGCAAGCAAAGGTTGAGCTTTTCACTTCAGAAAATGATGCGCTTACTGCTACCGTCACTCAATTGCGTGAAGAGATCGTCAATCTCAAAACGCTCCTACTAGCACATAAGGACTGCCCGGTTTCTCAGGCCCAAGGACTTGGGCCCTTGATGATGAACGGCATGTCGGCAGGATTCGATCCTCATCCGTATAACATCCCTAACAGCATGGGAATGCAACCAGGTGCACCTATCCCTGCACAGGGACTCCGAAGACAATGAATAAATGATTTCTAGACTGCGATCTTAATATCCTCCGATCTTGGTCTAATCGCGTTGCTACGACTTACAACGTTACTTTGCTTTGCACCCCTGGGTGCAGGGCTATTTCTGTCTAGAGCCCAGACCATCTCCATGGGTTCTTGTTACATTTCAGTTTCATTCGGCTTCCGTTTTTAAAACGTGGGCCTCCTGGGCATGGGTAGGTGTTAATGATGTATACGAATTCAAAAATTGGACTGGCTGAATCTGATGGTGCGATACGGGATTTATCGAATCTCTGGAGGGTGCAAACTTGGCGCAAAAGCTTCTTTTGGCTGTGTTACTCTATTCTTTCTTCGTCTTTCTCCTTTATTATTTCCACTTCTCCCCTGTCTTTTTCTACACTACATCTTGAAACCTTGGTCCATGAGTTAAGCGGCTGGGGTTTGTGTATTGCTTACTTCTGTCTTCTGGGTTTCTTTTGCCTCCCTTATTTCTGGGGCTTCAATTCGGCTGTCTGATATTCAAAAGGCACGGGATGATGTGTCTTTCCCCTCCTTCTTCTTTCCTCGAGATACAGCGTTAATCGGGTGGCGTTCTGGGGGCTGTCTGCTTTTCCCGTTCAGTGTTGCTACAGCGACTCGCATGTCAGATGGTTCTAGGTTTGACAATCCAAACATGCTGAGATTGAATCAGTTCAATCTTAAATGATGTGTCATACGTAGATTTGTAGAGTAGTAGCCGTGATGTCTTCTCTCCAGTTTACTTACTACCATTACTGTTAGTCGTCTGGATACCAAACTGAGAGCTTGGCGGTCACGGGAGGGTTCAAACAGCTCAAACTAGGCAAACCGACAACAACAACCACCACCGCCGCCGCCGCCGCACGCCCATTGCGATAGCTTTTGAACATTGGCCGATTATATGCGATTCGGGGCAGGAAGCCATGCGCTGTTTTACCCCCCCGCATTGAAGTCAACTGCATTTGCTTTCTCGGCGTCCCACATTTCTGTGCATCCACTGGTGATCATCGACGTCACGAGAGGTCGTGAATAAACCTAGCTTGGGAAAGCACTTGGAAAGCTGGGTTGCTAATAATTATGTCAGCTCGTCACTCTACGCGCCCACGTCGCATTGAGGACGCCCTCTCGCAGCTCGTTGACAATCTCACCCACCGATTCTCTTATGCTACCACGGAAGACGAGCTCCCCGACGAAGACTACGAGGCACTCGCCGTGCGACAACAGGAGAACCTCGAACACTCATGGAGAATACTCGATGCTTATTCCAATTCGAGCAATGATCCAACATCGCCAAATGGTGGATCGGGACTGGGGATCACTCGTAGAGGAAGCTTAGCAGGTGGGGAGAATATCAACAACGCGTCGGATTTGATCAAGCGGAAGCTGCTACGTGAAAATGCGAGCCCAGATAAAGCGATGCGATTCTCCAATTTATACTCGCGCCTTCTAACTCAACCTGTCCTATCACAAAAGTGGGCCATCTTGTACCTGCTTTATCGGCTGTCGAGCTCGGACGACTACGACGAAAGCTTCGAGGAGGAAGGAGGTAGTCGGAGTCCAGCTGTCGAACCAGGTAATTTGCAGAACTTGCTGTGGAAGGGACAGCGAGCGATACAGGGAATGGGGCCAATGTCAGATGAGGAAGGTCCCGCGATCAGTTCATCAGCATCGCAACTGCCTGCGCGCCTCGAACGGAAAGCTTCTCAGCGACGACCTGAACGGGAGATACGGAACATGGAAGAAGACGAAGATCCCGAAGTTGCTCGAGAGCACCAGAGACATCGTGTAATGTCAGACGCTGCAGCAAGAGACATCCAGACGGAGGAACAGAGAACCGCTCAGCCCCAGCCGGCTCCAGACAATCAACAGAAACTAGCTCGGCCTCTCGAGAATGGGCTTTTGCGTGACCTTCCTTTCATCCTTCAGGGCTTGTCGTCATCGAACCTCGAATTTACGTCCTCTATCGTCAAACTCCCACCGACTCTGCCTATTACCTTGATATCTCTTCTGAACACATTGGCTGAGCCGGGCCTGCTATATAGAAAGTTGTCGGCTTTTGTTGAAAGCTCCAGTGGGGGTTTATTGAACCAGAGTTTGCGAGCAGCTCTCGCAAATGAACTCCGCTCGTATCTAGGGTTAGTTGCGACACTGGAAGGGGAGATTCGAAGGGCGCTGGCCGCTCCTGAAGCTTCTACTTCTCCCGCCAGCGTAGCCAAAACCGGGGTTACACTGAAAAGATGCGTAGTTTGGACAAGAGACGCGACAATGGCATTGAGATTAATGAGCGTGATTGTCGAAGAAGCTCAGAGTAAGTGATCGGATATGCTTTGGCATTTCAATTACTAACGACATTCTAGACAAGAAGGGTGGCCAACTTATATCAATGATACATGGCTTCTCGACTTCTCACGGTGATCCTTTCGTCTGCGCACTAGCTGAGAAACTGCTCACACATGTTACGCGCCCGTTCTATAACATGCTGCGCTTGTGGATCTATGATGGCGAGCTTTCAGATCCATATCAAGAGTTCTTTGTAGTAGAGCCAGAAGTTAGTCCAAGCACTGATCCCCGGCGCATCGCGACAAGCGTTTGGGAGGACAAGTATAAGCTTGACGACGACTTGGTGCCATCCATCATCACACAGGATTTTGCCAAGAAAGTATTTTTGATAGGAAAATCTTTGAATTTCATCAGGTACGGCTGTGGGGATTCAGGATGGGTGGAAGCCTATTCAAAAGAGACTTCGAAAGAGTTGCGGTACGGCGACACAGCAAGTCTAGAGACATCCATCGATGAGGCATATAAATCCACAATGGCGCGGCTAATTTACCTCATGGACGAAAAGTTCAAGCTCTTCGATCATCTCCGGGCGCTGAAGAAATACCTGTTACTGGGACAGGGTGATTTCATCGCCCTCTTGATGGAATCACTGGCTTCAAACCTCGACCGTCCTGCTAATTCCCAGTACAGACATACGCTCACGGCCCAGTTGGAGCATGCCATTCGTGCTTCGAATGCTCAATATGACTCCTCAGACGTCCTTCGCCGACTAGATGCCCGGATGCTCGAACTCAGTCACGGTGAGATTGGCTGGGATTGCTTCACACTCGAGTATAAAATAGATGCGCCAGTTGATGTAGTCATTACACCCTGGGGCTCTACTCAATATTTGAAAGTCTTCAATTTTCTATGGCGCGTGAAACGGGTCGAGTTTGCCCTGGGTAGCACCTGGCGACGATGTATGACCGGTGCCCGAGGAGTACTGAGAAGTGTCGACGATAAGGTAGGACCTGATTGGAAGGGAGCAAGATGCGTCATTGCTGAAATGATACATTTTGTTTGCCAATTACAATACTACATCTTGTTCGAAGTCATTGAGGCCAGTTGGGATCAATTGCAAGCCTCTATCTCTAAGCCAGGATGTACGCTGGATGATCTGATTGAAGCACACACCAAATATCTCGATTCGATTACACACAAGGGTCTACTAGGCTCCTCATCTTCGTCTAAGAGCTCGTCCTCAAACAAGCATCAGGAAGAGAGCTTCTTGACTCAATTACACCAGATATTGAAGATTATGCTTGCATATAAAGATGCTGTCGATGGGCTGTACTCTTTCTCTGTCGCCGAGTTCACCCGAAGGCAAGAACTCAGTGCTAAAATCGAAACACGAACCGCACAAGGCCGATGGGGCGTTACAGAACGCGACCTTCTCTCATCCCGGCGCACTCGTGGACACCAAAACTCGGTGTCATCGATGTCCACGCCGAATGTTGGGAACTCTGCAGATGGTATAGGTACACCATCATCCCTCATAGGCCAGGACCTTTCTGCAGACGACCACATGCTTTCGTCCCTACGTGTTCGACTCCGAGATCTGTCTGCCGAGTTTCGATCCCGGTTGAATACACTCCTGGGCGACCTAGCATACCAACCAGATGTAGACATGCGGTTCCTCGCTGTAGTAATGAACTTCAACGACTTCTACGAACCGGTGCGAAGGCGGAGGACGGTGACCAGTTCTCGAGACAGGGAAAGACTCCGTCGCAAAGCAGCAGAAGGTAATGCACAAAAGGAAATGAAGAAAGAGAGAAGAGATCCAAACGGGGTAGAAAGCGCCAGTGGCTCAGGTGCTCATGCATCATAATGTACATGTCACCAAGATGCATCGTGGGTTCGCATTTTTGACGAGGCTAGGGTTGGGACTGAAACTGGAGTCAAGGAATCGGAAGGATAAAGGTTAATGGCATGAATAGATAATGCAAGCGATGATTTTACGGTCATTGATACATCTACCTACATACTAAAGGATATTTTCTGAATATGAGAGGTTTAAACTGGAAGAAATACACATGTAAATCCCAATCATATACTCAAATGGAGGCGGACGTAAAAAAAAAATAAACCTAATTCCGCGGTGTTGCTAAACTTCCGCAACTCACGTGGAAATTTTCTCCAAACTTTCTACAATACAATCCAAACGTTCAATTCGCACAACCCACACCCACCATTTAGGCGCTCACTGCGTCTTTTTCTCAACCGTTTTTCCAGAGCCTTCTAATATACGCGACCGAACTTTTTTTTTTCGTCGAGATCCCAAAGGTAGACCGCAATTTGTCGCAATGTCCGGCGAAGAATCTTCCCACGTCCCGGCGTGGAAAAAGTTAGGCTTGAAGCTCAAATACGCTAAGGACTCCCTAGAAGAAGAGGAAAGGGAAAATACAGATAAGGTTGAAAAGAAGGAGAAGAAGGACAAGAAGGAAAAGAAGAAAGATTCAAAGAAGAAGAGGAGCAATGCTGAAACCGAAGCCGAACCCGAGCCAGAGGATAAGAAGTCGCGCAAGAACAAAAAACGACGACTTGACGATAATAACGATGAGCGGGACGAAAAAGAACAATCTGCAATTGAGGGAAAAGATGACGAATCCCCCAAGAAAAAGAAGAAGGTGTCTTTCTCGACTAAAGTAGAGGAGAGGGAGGTGCCTAGTCGTGATGCCCAGAGTGATGTCGATATGGATGCCGGTGCCGATGCTGATGCCGAGGATGGAGGGAAGAAGCAGAAGAAGAAGAAGGAGAAAAAGAAGAAGAGGGATCAGTCGGCGGCTGGAGATTCAGCGAGCGATGCGTCTTCGAAGATTCATGAAACTCCTATTCTCTCCTACCTGAGTCTTTACTACAAACATCGGTCGGCGTGGAAGTTCCAGAAGAACCGCGAAACACATCTCTTCAAACATGTTCTTTCGTTGGAGCAGGTGCCGACTCAGTATAATGCTGCTCTTCTTGTGTATCTTCAGGGCTTGAAGAGTGAAGGTGCTAAGCAGCGGTTACGTGAGATTGCTGAGGAGGCCGTGAAGGCAGAGATTGAAGAGGCTTCGTCCGATGACAAGGATGAAAGCGCCGTGGACGAGTCTGAGGAACATGTCCCGTCTGAGAAGGAGAACTATAATAGCGCTCTTGGCGCTTTCAGGGAATGCCTGTCTCAGGGCAAACAAGATGAGCTTAATATGACTGGATCTACGGATAAGCTGGAAGGCGATGCGTTGAAGAAGCTTGAGATGAGACAGCGAGCGGAGCTCGTCTTGTATGCAGTCAATGGCACGCTGTTCAACTTCCAGAAGCCAAAGCCTCTTGCACAAAAAGGAAAGGGTGCGAAGAACCAGAACCAAGCAAATAAGAAGAAGAAGAAGAACCGGACTGCTATTGTGGAAATATCAAGCAGCAGTGAAAGTGAAAGCTCTAGTGACAGCGACAGCGACAGCGACGACGATGCTGCTCCCAGCAAAAAGAAGAAAGAGACACCCAGAGATTCGTCTTCTGATTCGAGCAGTGACAGCGATGCTGAAAGCACAAGCTCGAGTGATTCATCATCCTCGTCGTCATCTTCCTCTTCCTCTTCCTAAATTTCCATTGCATAGGTTCTTCGGGCTTATTATCTCGTCTTTCTCTCCCACATTTCTGCTCGCGGTGGCTCACCTGGAGTCCATGCTCACGCTGTGACATATTATCAAAAAAGTTCTCAAGGATTACATTCGAAAAGTCTTTAGCGAAAAGTTGGATACCTGGTCTAGGCATATGAAGGAGTTCGCCAAACTGATAGCATGATTCACCTGTAGTTAGTTGCCATGTATACCCAGTATATACGGATAGAACAGTATTTTCAGAACTTATTCTATTCAAAACTTGTTTATGAAGGCATAAAATCAAACGAGCCATAATCTTTACCGATGCCCAAGTGTCTCATGTAGAAATGGTACTACTAGTACTACTACTAAGGAACCTGGACCGACTTGTAGGATTCATCGATCCGCCAATTGATATGCGCTGTCCAAAGGCGGTGACGGTGGAGCTTACTCAATAGCTCAGAGCTCCGGCCCTCAGGCACCCTCTGGCACGCGTCCTCTCGAACCTCATCATCCTCCATCGCCATTCCCCCTCTTCGTCCCTCTCAATACCTTCGCTACCGCTTCCATTTCTGCTGTTCCCGCTTGGTAACTTTGCTGAGTACTATATACACTTATCGCCATCATGTCTGGTAGGGTCCTTGGATAAATTGATTGGCCTGGTGCCATGACTTCATCGATTACTGACCGTCATTTTGCGAGCAGGAAGCGCATATGACAGACATATCACAATTTTCTCGGACCAAGGTCGTCTGTATCAAGTTGGTGAGTGCCTCAGTTTGGAACCTACATCCTTGAGAAACAGTTCGGCATCAACCGAACATGTGGGGACCCATCACCATAAGACAACTGGATAGCTGATCGACCATGTTCCGTGATCAATAGAATATGCCTTCAAAGCCATCACTTCAGCCAACATAACTTCCTTGGGTGTGAGAGGAAAGAACTGCGCGGTGGTGTTGTCTCAGAAGAAAGTTGCTGTAAGCTACATTTTCCGCACATATTCGAGTCCTGAGCTTGTCTAATCGATACCTTAGGACAAACTGATTGATCCATCCTCCGTTTCACATATCTTTCGGCTCTCTCCCTCTGTTGGCTGTGTCATGACCGGTTCTATAGCGGATGCTAGGGCTTCCGTTGACCGTGCTCGTGGTGAGGCGGCGGAATTCCGATACAAATACGGTTATGAAATGCCCTGTGATGTCCTTGCGAAGCGACTTGCCAATATAAACCAGGTCTACACGCAGAGGGTATGTATCATCCGTCTTGGTCAATACGGGATTATGTGGATTGACGCAAATACTTTCTAGGCTTACATGCGCCCGTTAGGAGTCGCTACGACCCTGATCTCTGTCGACTCGGAGAATGGTCCACAGGTCTACAAATGCGACCCTGCAGGCTACTACGTCGGATACAAGGCCACCGCATCTGGTCCGAAACAGCAGGAGGCGATCACTTACCTGGAAAAGAAGCTGAAGAACAAGGATTACGCCGAGGGCGGTTGGGAGGAAGTTGTCGAATTGGGAATCACGGCCTTGAGCAATGTTCTTAGCGTCGATTTCAAGAAGCACGAATTGGAGATTGGAATCGTTGGCGGCCCTCGGACGGATGGTCAGGAGGGCACGGATGTTAATTTCCGGGCTCTGACGGAGGATGAGATTGATGAACGGCTGCAGGCTATTGCCGAAAAGGACTGAATGTTGAACGTATGAACGTGCATGTTTGCTAGACGCGAATGATATTTAATAGCATAACTCCGACTCTGGTTGTTACCATGGGGCCTTCTCCTGGTGATATAGTCGCCGGACCCTTGCTGCCAGGGCAGACAAACGGTAGACGGAGGACGGCGATTCGTCCGTACTTCTCCAGGTCTGTGGCAACGTGCAGGATCCAGGATCTCGGTATGAATTAGATTCAACATTGGCGATGTGATGGGCTCGAGCCGACATTACACAGCCTGCAAGCTCTCTGTGTCTCCACGGTATCTGAGACGTGACAATCTGCAAGGAGTGCAGTTAGGGTGCGCTATGCAATCGCGAAGCACCTTCGGAGGGAATGAGCGAGGATACGGAAGGATGAGTGGATAGCTGTGGTGCATGCCCTGGGGCAATATCTTGACGTAGTCGAATGTGGATTGGCAGGTCGGATTCGCCACCGGAGCCGAGCCAGTTGGGGCAGACGTGACAGCAAATGCTGAGGATGGATCCTGAGCGGGAAGGAGATCCGCCTGAGGCTGTCAATCATTTGCTTTTGGATGCCTTCAGCTGGTCTCCGGGTACTGTGGCCGGGGTGTGGCTGAGCTGGGACGTGTGGCTTTCGCGGAGTTCATCTCCGTCATCATCGAGGCAAAAAAATGTAGGGTACCTGAAAACTCAATTGACGGCGTGAGTCAGGGCGTCTCCATGATGTTTCGCTTTTCCTCTGACCTCGGATGAAACCTTTCCTAACCGGTAGATGCCTCCGGACCTGAAACGCACCCGATTCCCTCGTGCATATCAGGGGACTAAAGTGTGGCGAGAATCTGAGCGTAATGTTTGGGAGACAAAAAGCACAGCTGGTGAATTACTAACTAGCTCGGCGTTTAGCGCCATTTTTAGGCGTTTTGGCGAACGAACAATCAGCCCATTGGGATCCATCGTCCCTTAGGGTGTTCCACTTGGCGCCCTGCACCTGTCTGCAAGATAGAGTCTGCTCAGTTTTCCGAGATCCAGCATCCCAGCAAGCCACGGTGGGTGCCTTTCCACTGGTGCGGTAAACTGACACATGAGATGATCCATGCTGGATGTATCATTTTGCTACTGTATTTAGTCTGTGGGGTTTAGACTTTTCTTTTTTCTTTTCCCATTTCTTTTTCTTTTTCTTTTTCCTTTATTTCCCTTTTTCCTTATTCTGAATTTTCTGGTTTAATATTTTCTGTTCTATTCAATTATTGGTTTGTATTATTGATTTTTTTCCCCCTCCCCTTACGATGCCCATGCAGACCCAGTCTTGGATCCTCTTTGACGTACCAGCTGCTTAGCGTTCGCGTTCTTTGATATCAGAGGACTAGAGTCGGTTAGGCACATGGCTTCGGATGGGGCTTCTACCTACTATGGGCTCCACCTCTACTTGTCATTGCCCAGCTGTGGTCCCGAGCTGTGATATCCGTATCCTCTCCTCAGCAGCAACAGTCATTTTTGCAGCCAGCCACTGTTCATGATGATCTCCCTGAGTAAAGCTCTTCCTCCTTGGCTTACGGGGATGGGCTGGAAAGCTGTCATCGGTGGCCATGGAGATCGAATTTAAAAGGCATATCTCACCCTCAATGAATGGAACCCTATTATAGAGCAGCCACTCTTTTCCCAGAGACTTAGCTTGGTTTCGCCGTCTTAGTATATCAATTGCTCTATTGTCCACTTTATCTCTCCGTTGATCTACTTGGGCTTTTGCTCTTTGGTTCCTAGTCGTTCCCTTCCCTAGAATCGCTTCTTAAGAGAAAGTAGCAATGGCAGACGGACGTAAGCATTCATCTTCAAATCCTGACCCGGGATTTACATTAGTTTGCAAAGGGACGCGATACTAACGAGGATGCATGATGAAGTCAACCAAGCACGTGCCCTAAGAGTGGCTGAGATCATCAACGACTACCGGACCCTCCTGGTACACATCTCGCAACAAGATATCCCCGTGCCCGCGGAAGATTGCTGCCAGCCAGGCTATGCGGTGATCCGGGAGAGTTTGGCCGCCGCGCAAGCCCTAATGTCGTCGAACTATACCCCGGCCGTTCCAGCCGGAGGGAATGACGCGGAAACGGAAAAGGCAGAACTTCAGAGGTATGGATCTATTTACGCCGGTTGATATAGCATGTTTTTTTTTTAACGGATGAACTCCATAACAGGGTCATACTCGATGCAAGCGCCCGTCGTTTCCGAGCCCATAAGATATACCTCCGCGCGGCAGCAGGGAGAAGATGGTCTATTAATCGGGAAGATGTCCTACGAGGACAGAGACCCGACCAGACCCATGCTCGTCGGTTGGAGCTAGTAGACGATACATTCCGACAGGTCGGTTCTTTTCTATGCAATCCACCACAGAGCTCTTGAGACTGACGGTTTGGAATTGAACAGGAACTCGCTCAGGTGACAGATGAATACGTTGTGGCTGATCTTCGGGCAGCCGATATGCGCGCAGGCCATTGGCTTAATGACGATCCATCTCTATCGGTAATGCGCAATTGGATCCAATCCCATCCATGAAGCACGTCAGGGTGTTTGCCCAGAGCTAATCAATCAAAACCACGGCATTCGACGATTCATGGGGTGGCATGACAGTTGATTAAGCGCAGGTCGCTTAATTGCGCCTAGGGGCGAAGATGCCCCCTCTTCCACCAGACTTTAAAAAAAAATCCCTTCCCACTCTCCTGTTATTGGGACCTGTTTTTACTATGATGTTGTTGATGGTTATGATATCCCCACGAATGATTGCTTTCTGTTAGACATTTGACATTGTCGAACGTCCGTTGTTCTTTTTCCACTTTTAATTCCCTGGTTTTACTTTTCTTTTGTTTGCTTTTTTTTTTCCTTCTATTTTTTTACCCGCCTCTCTTGTTGTTGGGTCTTTTTTTACGGGTTCCATGGATCTCGAATTTCGGGCTATTAAGCGCAACCACATCTGTACCAGTCAGAGATGGGAATGCGGTTCCCCATTAGATTGATTAATTTCGGCCGATAGATCAATTTGGCTTTGGTTGTTTGAACAGAAAAAAGATGAATGAGATTTGAATAACAGAAGGTTGACCTGGTTGACATCATTCCATTACGGACATTTCCTATTTCTTACGATATACTCTGTAGTGTCTGTACATGGTTCCATCTTTTCCAATGTTCCGTCGTTTTCTGTCAAGCGTTTTGACCCGATTGGCAGTGTGGAGCCCACGGGTACGAGTGGGGGGAGTTCCAAGTTGGATTTTAAGACTACGCGCAAGGACACGGGAAAAAAAATCAAATAAATTTATTGTGAAAATCATTCAATAAATGCACAAGGCCATTGGACGAAAAATTCATCCAACCTGGCCATTCATTTATGTTGGATATTCTATTCTAGTACTATTCTATTCTATTTTTTTTTATTTTTA